>NW_025981849.1:0-5193 GCF_021869965.1 Rhincodon typus | reverse complement strand
AAAAAATCTCTGGCTGTCCACTCTATCTGTACCTCTGATCATTTTGTACACCTCTGTCAAGTCACCTCCCATCCTTCGCCGTTCTAAAGAGAAAGGCCCTAGCTCTCTCAACCTTTCTAAATTAAGGAAAATTATTCTGGGTCTGGATCACTTGCACGTAACTTGCAAATAATGGGGAGGCGATGGTCTCGTGGTATTATTTCTAGACTGATAATACAGAGACCCGAATACTGTCCTGGGGACCAGCGTTCGAATCCCACCACGGCAGATCGTTGAATTTGAATTCAATAAATACATGGTATCAAGAGGCTAATGATGATTGTGAATCGATTGTTTAGGAGAAACCCATTTGGTTTATTCGTGTCCTTTAAGGAAGGCAGCTGCCATCCTTAGCTGGTCAGGCCTACGTGTGACTCCAGACCAACTGCAATATGGTTGACTCTTAATTGCCCTCTGGGCAATTAGGGATGGGCAATAAATGCTGGCAAGCCAGTGACGCCCTCATCCCGTGAATGAATAAAAAAAAGAGCTATTTTATTTCACTGAGTACATTGCAATCTTTCGAAGTTGTGAAACGGTTAGACACACTGGTGTGTTTTAATTTAATATTAATTTGTGCTGAAGTAACAACATTCTCGGAGAAGATGACAAATAATGTGATGAGGAATAGTTTCATTCATTATGCTGATGAGGTCTTTTCTGTTAACGAGCCGGAGAAGTGTATGAAATATGAACCTGGAAGTTGCATAAATCATTTCAGTATTCACCTCATGCAGAAGTTATGAATAACTGGCTCCGAGATACATTATTGCTCTTTTGTAAATGTATCCATTCAAGAAGAAACCAATTGGAGAAGCACTTTCACGGAGCAATGTTCAACTCAAAGGTTTCTCTTTTATTGTGACTTGACTTCTTCATTCGTGAAATTATTCTACGACTCAGGTATAATTCAAAGTTCATTCGGTGTGTTTTAGTTTTAAAATTAGTGCCGAAAAACACACATAACGAGAAAAGAAAAAGTCAGTTCATGTCTACGTTTATTTATTTTCGTTCATTGTTAATTCACATTCAAAAGTGACAACTGTTCTGCATTTCTGTCAATGTCTGCATTTTGTTTCTTTATATTCCCCACCACGATTGACATTTATGAGAATTATGGAGATTTCAGTTAAGTTTGGAATCTAAATAAACAGTACATTTTTTTTTGAAAGATCCTGTTACTTCGTATGGCTGTAGCAGATTGGAAGTGAACTTGCCATCTTGGTAGATACACTAATTCAGCTTGATGTAGGCAGCAATCTGTGTCAGAATAGAACATTTCAGAGTGAAATGTGCAGAACGCTTTGATGACACCGACTCCCTGCTCATTCCAAATTGAAAATTATGTCCTCTGAAATGTTGCAATGGAAGTTTCACGTGAGATAGTAAATTTAAGAAGCGTTCAAATGCGCATGCATGTCCCAAAACAAGCAATTTATTCTGTAATATTATCTGTAATGTTAGTCTACAGTCGCAGACAAAATTGCTTGAATAGTGTTAGTTTGTGACAGTGCTCCATCCGTTACTGTTTTCAAAATGATGCCACTGATCTGACGTGGATTTATTGTTTTACAGAACTGCCTAGTTAGTCAGAAACATCAAAAATTTGATATATCACATTGAGGTCAACAGCCTACTTTGCGCAATATGGTGCACAAGATTCAAAGATACTTCATGTCGTTCATATCCTTTCTTTTCTACTGAACCAACAGAGCTCTTGCAATTTTCAGCATCATGGCATGTATGCAACAATGTAGGAAACAATAGTTTCAAATTCTCAGAACCGCAGTTAATTATTCAGCTGTATGTGTGAGAACAAGTGATATGGCGAGTCGTTTAATGAAGTGAAAATGTACAGGCTGAGAAAGAGGAAAGAATGAAATTTGTTTGGATGAAGAAGAACAATATTCTAGTGCATGCCCACCCTCCGAGAAATTGTTTCAGATTTCTATTGTTCATTTTCCACGACTAACTACATCCTGAAAAAAAGAGCAATAAACATTAAGCAGTGAATTGAAGGAACCCTGCCCACACATCATAAAGAGACAAAACAATGAGTCAGGTCGGTGAATGCGGGCTGGAAGAGAATCTGTAGAGCAGGGCCTGAATGAAGCCCAGGCGTCTCTGAGTGCCCATCTGTGCACACATTTGACACACTGTCCGACTTGGCTTATTGCAGGAAAATAGAAGTGAAATGATTTCGAGATTGAAAACAACCAATTAAATGCTTCGACATTCTACAAAAGTTGCATGGGAATGAATTCGCAGGAATTTAAAAATAATCAAAGTTAGCACACTTTTGAAGAAATGTCAACCGAATTTAAAGTGAACATGAGTTTTGTTTCTCCATCATTTGGTTTGTAGTACAATATGCTATCAATGAACTTCATTAACAGGACAAGCTCAGAATGCACTCGAAACTTTAGAAGATACAAAACGGGTTCGTAATCATGCTATCCTCAGTGTTGATGGAAATGTGTAATACAGACTCAGAAAGTGACAACTTGAGGGCAATGAGGAAAGGAACTGGGAATAATTGTTCAGTTTGTTCAAAGAGGAAGCATTGGCCCCTGAGACTGAATGATGCACTTCCTTTGTTTTGACCACGAGAATATTTTTTTGACTTACACAATAAACTATCCCTTTTGAAACGTGGTAAAACCGCATGACCTGGAGTTGGGGAATTTGAGAATTCCTGTTAGAAGTTGTTGGTGACTGAACTTTGCTGCTGCCACGTAGTCAGGGGAACAGGATAAAACCTAATGTTTTCAGTTGCCATAGTGCAACATTTTAAAAGAATCGTATTTATCCGGTTTTATTTGCTGACCAGTTATTTTAATCAATCTTTAATTTAGTATTGCTAATCGATTAAAAATCTTAAACACCTGCAATGTTATAATGAAGCTCCTTGTTTGGGCCCCACTGGGAAATCTTCCTGCTCTCTACAGGAATCGCAAAGATGTTGAGAAAGTCGGCAGTGCAGTAATGAGCAGAAAAATCAGTAATTTTATGAAACCTTCACGCTGCCAACATATGGATCATAAACACGCTCACCAAGGTCTCAGTACTTTGATTTGACAGTGTGTTTGTCTGCGTGAAAACAATTCAGTTAAATTTAGGAAAAGGAAATAACCATATTTGATGGCAGCAGAAATTAGATTTCCTGTTTGATATATTGATTGAAGTGATGATTGTACGTTTCCCGACATCATTTATTACACGAATTACTGACAATTCTTACCGCCAGTTTATTTGTATCTGTTGAATTTATTTCTCGATGGTACATTGGTTTCTGACACTTTATACACATTCCTCTATTTCAGGGACATCTGTCAACACTCAGGCCGAGAGAACAGGTAATTCCATGCCATCAACATATGGAGTAGAATCCCTATATTCTGGTGCATATGTTCGAACACCATGTTGTGTTGTTAATGTGCATGCATTAATGTTCATGTGCTAACCAGCTATGCACATAACTGGAGGTGAATGCAGTACTCCTGTCGGTCTGTATTTTCAGGATTCCTCGAGAAGTGAGCATGAGCAGTAATCTCGACTCACAATGCTGTTCTCACGTAGTGAGACAATGAAAGAGGGTTCGAGGAGAGGATGGAGGGAAGATGCAGCTCCCACTCATACTGGTGTTCTCAGACAGAGTGACAATGCATGGGGAGAAAGTGAAAGATCAGCTAAACACACAGTGTTGCTGACGGAAACTCATTTAAATTATTTCACTCAGTCGTGAGCAGTCACATGATCACGCAGTTCAAGAAGACAGTTCACCCCCACTTTCTCAAGTGATCAACGAGGGACGGGGTGATAAATTCGAGCTGAGGCAGCGACACCCACGTCCCATGAATGAATAAAGATAATCTTCTCACGTTGGCCCGTTTGGAGTAATTGTTTCTGTGGAAACATTTCTCTGACCCTCGCTCTCTGTTTTATAAAAAGACTCTTACCCTTTCACCATTTACGGTCTGTTTTCTGTGTGGTATTGTTGCAGAGTACATTTGTACCATCCCTCCGCAGCCATTGCATGTTGAACGGGGAAGTTGGTCTGTGATGGGAGTTTTCATGTTTATATGTTGTGAACTTTCGTTGCTATTCCTGTGTTTTACAGAGGCGGTGAGTCTAAGACTTGAGAATGGGGGCAGTCCTTGTGCTGGCCGAGTGGAGATTCGTTACAAGGGGCTGTGGGGGACTGTGGATGATATTTACTGGAACATGCCAGATGCTCATGTTGTTTGTCGGGAGCTGGACTGTGGGACTGCAGTGTCTGCTCTCGGAGGGTCTCACTTTGGACGAGGATCCGGACCCATTGTGACTGGGAAAGTTTGGTGCAGTGGGACCGAGCGTACTCTGCAGGACTGTCCATCAGTGGAATGGGGACACTACACCAGTCAAAACGCCAATCATTCTGGTGTCATTTGTTCAGGTAAAAAATGACTGTTGTTTCCATGTAGTTTTATCACAACCTGGAAGTGCTTGAAACCAAAAAGTGTTATGATAACAGAACCACAAATGCACAATAATTGTGAACATCGTAATTGCAGAATTACTGATTTGTTCGGTATTATTATATAATTTGTTGAATATTTGAAGGTAATGGCAGGGGTGAGTAACATTTATTCCTTACACTCCACTGAAGAGGCAGGACAGATGCCCATTGTGATTTCATTTAAAGCCACATTGAGAGAGCATCACCACTGGAACTGTTACAAATACAATCCAATGAATAAAATGTTTCAACACTTGTTTGCTGGCAGAATCACTGTGTGTCATTCATCTGCAGGCTGAAAGTAGCTTTCTCTCGGACCAGCTGAGGGTCAGGAATATGGTGATGAACATAAATAAAGTCGACAGGGCACCAACCGTACACAGATTGGTGGAACATTACACACTCACGGACAATAATTCTGTCAGTCATCAGATGAATGTTCATCAAACAATAATGTGTGTTATAAAAGTTGCAATTTCTGATGACTCAGGGCGTTTTCTTTTCCCAGAGCACAGAGCTCCGAAGTTGCAGCCTGGAAATTCTCAATGCTTCGGCAGGCTAGAGGTCCAGTTCGGTGACATCTGGAAAACAGTGTGTGGTCTTCACTGGGATTTGAAAAACGCCAATGTGGTCTGTGCACAGCTTCATTGTGGAGT
>NW_025981848.1:0-5193 GCF_021869965.1 Rhincodon typus | reverse complement strand
GTCACCTGTAGTGCGACATGAACCCAAGATCCTGGTTGAGGCCGTCCACATGGGAACCGAACTTGTCTATCAGCCTCTGCTCGGCGACTCTGCGTTGCTGTGTATCCTGAAGTCTGCCTTGCACGACGTTTACCCGAAGATCCGAGGCTGAATGTCCATAACCGTTTAGAATGGCCTCAACCAGGATCTTGGGTTCATGTCGCACTACAGGTGACCCCACCTCACTATACACACTCACACACCCACTCCTATATACACATACACTGTCTCTCTCAAACACACTCTCATACACACACACACACACTCTCTCTCTCTCACGTACACGCGCGCACACACACACGCACACACACACACAGAGACGCGCGCACACACATGCAAATCTATGGGGTGAGTTTGGATTTGCAGATTTGTAATTTCAGATACATTCTGTTTCGTTCAGAAAGCACACAATTTGTCGACAGTCAGTGTGGCATTTTATAAATTCCTACTTTGGAAATAAAACCAGTCTGACTCCAAGTTGATACACGGTCATATTCTAATCAAGGCCTCACACCTGAAATGCATTGTCTGACCTGGGATTTCACCCCTGGTATACTGAGGGAACTGATAAAACCTTTAGTTATCTCGAGATAAGGAGAAATTTCTTCACCCAACAAGTGGTGAGTTTGTCACAGAAAGCAGTTGAGGAAAAACACTAAAAGTTTTCTAGAAGGAGATAAATATTGTTCTTAGTGCTAAACTGATCAAAGGGTAAGGGGTGAAAGCTGAAAACTGGGACTGAGTTGGATGATCAGCCATAATCATATTGAATAATGGGGCGAGCTCAAAGGGCTAAATGGCCTACTCCTATTTCTGTTTTTCTATGTTTCTATGTCAGTTTGTGTAGACAGGAATGGTCCCAATTCTGCACTCCCAAACAGGAGCAAAAATTCAGGTCCCAGTCTTTGTACCTGCATGTTTTTAGAATTCAGTATTTCAGATGTCCAATGACATGGAACAAATTCAGCATTGCTTGCACCAAATCTACCTTTGTGACTTAATATTATATTGATTTGTACTGTTTCCTACTATAATTGTGAAGGCATGATAGCACACACGATGTCAGTTTATACGTTTCAGTGTAACTCCAGATTGTGGCACATATTGTGTAAACTCTAGAAGTGTAGGAGATTTGTTGCAGAATATAACATTTTTTGTGTCATACTTCAGGGAGTGGAAGGGGGAGTTGAAGTGGTTTGCGACTGGAAGGTGTTGTTTGTTGCGAACTGAGCTCGGGTGCTTTACAAAGCGGTCTCCGAGCCTCCGCTTGGTCTCCCCGATGTAGAGGAGGCCACATCGGGAGCAGCGGATACAATAGACCACATTAGTGGATGTGCAGGTGAACATCTGTCTGATGTGGAAGGTTTTTTTGGGTCCTTGAATGGAGGTGAGGCGGGAGGTGTCGGGGCAGGTGTAGCACTTCCTACGGTTGCAGGGAAAAATGCTGGGTGTAGTGGGGCTAGTGGGGAGTGTGGAGTCGACGAAGCAGTCGCGGAAAGAGCGGTCCCTACGGAGGGCAGATAGGGGTGGGGAGCGAAATATATCCTTGGTAGTGGGGTCAGATTGCAGGTGGCGGAAGTGGTGGAGAATGATATGTTGAATCTGGAGGTTAGTGGGGTGATACGTGAGGATAAGGGGGATTCTGTCTTTGTTTTTGTTGCGGGGAGGGGGTGTGAGGGCAGAGGTGCGGGAAATGCAAGAGATGCGGTTGAAAGCATTTTTGACCACTGAAGGGGGAAGTTGCGGTCCTTGAAATACGAGGACATCTGGGATGTTCTGGAGTGGAACGCTTCAGCTTGGGAGCAGATGCGGCAGAGGCGGAGGAATTGGGAATTGGGAGTCTATTTGGATGTACAGTAGGATTAAGCCCCCAAGCTTGATAATGTGATGCAACCTAACATCTTACATCATCCTATCAGCACTGAAGTAATCTATAATGAATAATCCAAAACTCATTTGCCTGATCATATTTATTGCTTGAATCATCTGATGAAAGTTGATACTGTTCACGTTGATAATTATGCAATGAACTTCAAAGCGGCCTCACACAACATGAAGAGGCCACCAGCTCAATGAAGACAGCCTCCCTGTTGTAAGTCTATGTCTCAATAACAGGGCAGGTGGCAGTAAAAGACATGCCAGTGTTCCAAATGATACATGCAAAAGGATTTTCCCTCTACTCTGAGGAGGTCCACCTGCTTTGTTTCCTCAAAATTAATTTTACACCTCGATGAGTGCCTCCCTGTTGCAGTGCCCAACCTTCCCAGAACTGCCAAGAAGCTGTGCCTAGGCACTTCTCTATCTAATTCAGTGCTGTAATTGGTGACTATAAACTTTTCACTATACTCATTGAGTATATTTGACAATAAAGGCTATTCTATTCTATTCTATTCTAATTGCCAGTCCACTGTCCTTAACAGGAAAGCATTAAAAGGGACACCACCTCCAGGAAGTTTGCTGCACTGGTCTTGTTCCCAATCAACTTGGACTCAGGACCCCTACATTGTAGTGAGATTGGATCACAACATTTACGGGAAATACCTGTTCATTCATTTCTACTGTTTCTTCCAGATGTGAAATCACTTGTGTTCTTTGTAAATGTTGAAATAAATGATGTTACAGTGCATGACTAATGATTGTTTCAACTCAAATATTTTACATATGTGCATGAAAGATAATTACATTCAGGAGCTATTTTTGTTGGAGATTCCAGTCACAAATCAGGATGCCGTGATAATTGATTTGATTTCTTTGATCTGGTGGAATAATTAGCACTTGTCAACTGTGAAAAAGAAGGAAGTTTCTCCAAAGAACAAACATGTTCTTCAGAACTCTGAAATTTGTAACACTTACTAAATAAAAGTGTTCAACATCATACCACGTTGGCAACACATAGGTTCCTTTTGTCTGAAATTTCTATTTTTATGTAAATTTGATTTGAACAGTTTTTAATTCGTTTCATATTAATTGTGGCAAAGAAACCTAAACAGTCCTCAAACAAACCAGCAGGAGGAGCCATTCACCAATAGTGTACAATATTCATACAGAAATTTATTTCAGTCTAATCCAACAAAAAATTTACAACCTTTGTTTTAATTAGAAATGAATAATTTCTTCATGGCAACCTAATCTCAGGATTCTCTAAGCATTGGTGTTAGTGTAAATGGAATCAGAGCTTAAAGAATGGGAAGCAGATTCTGAAAGCAAGAAATATTTGAATGTAAAATGTCAACGTTTTGAGACACATGGTTGATTCTGATAAAATGGTACAGTTTCCTACAGGTTATGATATAAACAAATCTAATTGTATATTTTCAAGTTTATGTTCTCAACACCTTCGGTCACTCCTTCCATTTCAACTGGCATGCCATCTTTTGTTCTGACCATATTTAAGCCACGTTAAAAGCTCAACTGACTGTCTTATGTAGATTGTGAATGCAGCTATTAGCATACTTAGGATTGTTTGCAAGTATCACTCAATCATGGAATCACATGCAGATGTTTTTTAATTGCATACCGAGCATGCTCAGTACTCTTTCGATTTATGAAGGGCCAGAGAAATATGTCTTGGTTTGATCAGCTAACTGTTCAGACATACGATCCATGTATCTGACATTGCCTCAGCTAACCACAGTTGATTTGCTAATCAATCTGCACCCATTTTCTTCAGTAACATAAATTATCGTGATTGTTACAAATTTGGCAATTTTATGTTTGTCCTGGTAAGTGCAAGATGAAAAATTTCAGCAACATGTCTCTCTTTTCAGCAATATTCACATTTGTACTATCAAGCAACAATTTCAAAGTGTCTAGAAGTATTCTCAAGTGTGAGAGCTCCTGGATTTGACAAGGATGGTTATTACACTCTCTTGGAGGAGGCAGATGTATGGAAGGCAGCAGTTGCAGAGACTTTTGGTCTGTAGTATGATAGGGAGATGTAACAGAGGCTGTGAAGAAGGTGAGTTCTGCACCTCTGCCTATTTGAAGCTGGACTCCACCATGTGGATTGTAGCTGTGACAGAATTCTGCCTGGTAGGCCTGTCAATGCACCAAGCACCTCAATGCGTGTGTCCATTGATATTTTCCTCATCTAGGTTTTCTGCAGCAAAATTGGTCTGTGATCTCTCCCTCCAGTGGTTAACAAACTTTACCTTTACTCCTGGCCTGGCTGCAATCTATACTTGCCTGTATAACTCACCAAATGTGGGTCCCAATTCTATTCTTGCCTTCAAGTTACATGCAGTGCCAATATCTTACCTGGGACACTGAGGGTGAAGTTAAATGACAGGGGTGTCATCATTAATACTATCCTGTCACCCATATTCCTTCTCCTGGGACTGCTGTGGTTGGAGAGGCAGCAAGTCTCAGTTGCCTGAAAACAGGAAACCAGAAGGAGGATGTCGCTAGAGGAAACATGGGAAGCAAGGGATCCATGGTCTCAATATCAGCAATTTGCTAATCATGACAGATGGTAGGTTGAGGATGAGATTATAGTTGAGCAAAGCCATAAGGCAGGAACGTGCCACCCTTGTCATGGCCTGTTATAATAATAGCAAATATGGCTATCAATATTCAACTTTCTTCATACGATTTTAATACCCAAAACCTTCATGGACTAAAGTGATTTTCAAAAATGACAAATACTAACCTAAAATGGCTGCTATGATCAGCTGACTACAGATGGAGACAAGTCCAGGGATTCCATATGGAATACACTAAACTGATTATTAAAAAATTACTATTTCATCCAGGAACATCAACCAACATCAAAAAATTCTTGGTTTCTTTTTGAAGGATCCTGTTTGTAGGATTATAAAAATTCGTTCATTTGAGGTGCTGAGAAAATACTTGATTTTTTAAAAAAGTTACTAAAGGAATACTACGGCACTTAAAGACAAAACTTCCTGGAAGTTAGAGATAGTAGGAACTGCAGATGCTGGAGAATCTGAGATAACAGGTGGAGAGCTGGATGAACACAGCAGGCCAAGCAGCATCAGAGGAGCAGGAAGGCTGACGTTTCGGGCCTACACCCCTCTTCAGAAATGGGGGAGGGGAAGGGGGTTCTGAAATAAATAGGGAGAGAGGGTGAGGCCCTATTTATTTCAGGACACCCTTCCCCTCCCCCATTTCTGAAGAAGGGTCTAGGCCCGAAAC
>NW_025981847.1:0-5193 GCF_021869965.1 Rhincodon typus | reverse complement strand
CTTCACCAAATTACTTCATTTTTGATGCTGATTTTTCTGAAATACTTATTTGAGTGAGATAAGCACTTCAGAAGGCAAAAATCTGAACCTCACCAAATGACCTATCTTCTGCTGCTGGTTTGACTAAAATGCTGATTTCAGTTAGATAAACATTTCAGAAGTCAAAAATCTAAACCTCACCAAATGACCTAACTTTTGATGTTGGTTTGACTAAAATGATTATTTCAGTCAGATAAGCACTCCAGAATTCCAAAATCTCAACTTTACCAAATGAGCTAACTTTTGTTGCTGGTTTGATTAAAATGCTTTCTTCAGTGAGATCAGCACTCAGAAGTCAAAAATCTTAACTTTATTAAATGACCTAAGATTTGATGATGGTTTGCCTAAAATCCCTATTTCAGTGAGATGAGCAATTCAGAAGTCAAAAATGTGAACCTCACAAAAAGACCTATCTTTTGATGCTGCTTTGACTAAAATGCATATTTCAGTGAGATAAGCACACCAGAAGTCAAAAATCTCAACTTTACTAAATGATCTAACTCTTGATGCTGGTTTGACTAAAATGCTTATTTCAGTGAGATAAGCACTTCATAAGTCAAAAATCTCTACTTCACCAAATGACTCCATTTTTGATGCTGATCAGTCTGAAATGCTTATTTGAGTGAGATAAGCACTTCAGATGTCAAAAATCTCAACTTCACCAAATGACTCCATTTTTGATGCTGATCAGTCTGAAATGCCTATTTGAGTGAGATAAGCACTTCCGAAGTCAAAAATCTGAACCTCACCAAATGACCTATCTTTTGACGCTGGTTTGACTAAAAAGCTTAATTCAGTGAGATAAGCACTTCAGAATTCAGAAATCTGAACCTCACCAAATGACCAAACTTCTGCTGCTGGTTGGACTAAAATGCTTATTAGAGTGAGATAAGCACTTCAGAATTCAAAAATCTCAACTTCACCAAATGACCTAACTTCTGAAGCTGTATTGACTAAATTGCTCATTTCAGTGAGATAAGCACTTCAGAAGTCAAAAATCTCAACCACCAAATGACCTAATTTTTGATGCTGATCAGTCTGAAATGCTTATTTGAGTGAGATAAGCACGTTAGAAGTCAAAAATCTAAACCTCACCAAATGACCTAACTTTTGATGTTGGTTTGACTAAAATGATTATTTCACTGAGATTAGCACTCCAGAATTCCAAAATCTCAACTTTACCAAATGAGCTAACTTTTGTTGCTGGTTTGAGTAAAATGCTTACTTCAGTGCGATAAGCACTTCAGAAGTCAAAAATCTGAACCTCACAAAATGACCTAATTTTTGATGCTAGTTTGACTAAAATGATGATTTCAGTGAGATAAGCAATTCAGAAGTCAAAAATCTGAACCTCACCAAAAGACCTAACTTTTGATGCTGCTTTGACTAAAATGCATATTTCAGTGAGATAAGCACACCAGAAGTCAAAAATATCCACTTTACGGAGTGACATAACTTTTGATGCTGGTTTGACTGAAATGCTTATTTCAGTGTGACAAGCATTTCCGAAGTCGAAAATCCCAACTTTACCAAAAGAACTAACTTTTGCAACTGGTTTGATTAAAATACTTAACTCAGTGAGAAAAGCACGTCCGAAGTCAAAACTCTCAACTTTATTAAATGACCTAACTTTTGATGCTGCTTTGACTAAGCTGCTTATTTCAGAGAGATAAGCACTTCAGAACTCAAAAATCAGAACCTCACCAAATGACTTAAATATTGATGCTGGTTTGACTAAAATGTTTATTTCAGTGAGATAAACTTTTCAGAAGTCAAAAATCTAAACCTCACCAAACGACCTAACTTTTGATGCTGGTTTGACTAAAAGTAATATTTCAGTGAGATAAGCACGCCAGAATTCAAAAATCTTAACTTTACCAAATGAGCTAACTTTTGATACTGGTTTGACTAAAATGTTTAAAACAGTGAGATAAGCAATTCTGAATTCATAAATCTGAACCTCACCAAATGACCTAACATTTAATGCTGGTTTGACTAAAATGCTTATTTCACTGAGATAAGCACTTCAGAAGTCAAAAATCTGAACCTCCATTAATGACCTAACTTTTGATGCTTGTTTTACCAAAATGCTTATTTCAGAGATATAAGGGCTTCAGAAGTGAAAAATCTGAACCTCACTGAATGAACTAACTTTTGATGCTGCTTTGACTCAAATGATTCTTTCAGTGAGATAAGCACATCAGAAGTCCAAAATATCAACTTTACTAAATGACCTAACTTTTGATGCTGGTTTTACTAAAATGCTTATTTCAGTCAGATAAGCACTTCAGAAGTCAAAAATGTCACTTTACTAAAAGAACTAAGTTTTGATGCTGGTTTGACTAAAATGCTTGTTTCAGTGAGACAAGCACTTCAGAAGTCTAAAATCTGAACCTCACAAAATGAACTAATTTTTGATGTTGGTTTGACTAAAATGCTTATTTCAGTGAGATAAGCACTTCAGAAGTGAAAAATCTGAACCTCACCAAGTGACCTATGTTTTAATGCTGGTTTTACTAAAATGCTTATTTCAGTGAAATAAGCACTTCAGAACTCAAAAATCTCAAGTTGACTAAATGATCTAACTTTTGATGCTGGTTGTACCAAAATGCTTATTTCAGTGAGATAAGGACTTCAGAAGTCAAAAATCTCAACTTTACCAAAAGACCTATGTTTTGATGCTGGATGGACTAAATTGCTTATTTCAGTGAGATAAGAACTTCCGAATTCAAAAATCTCAACTTCACCAAATGACCTATGTTTTGATGCTGGTTTGACTAAAATGTTTCTTTCAGTCTGATAAGCATTTCAGAATTCCAAAATCTCAACTTCAGCGAATGACGGAACTGTTGATGCTGGTTTGACTAAATTGCTTATTTCAGTGAGATAAGCACTTCAGAAGTCAAAAATCTCAACTTCACCAAATGACCTAACTTTTCATGCTGATCAGTCTAAAATGCTTATTTGAGTGAGATAAGCACTTTTGAAGTCAAAAATCTGAACCACACAAAATGACCTATCTTTTGATGCTGGTTTGACTAAAAAGCTTCATTCAGTGAGTCACTTCACTTCAGAAGTCAGAAATCTGAACCTCACTAAATGACTTAACTTGTGATGCCAGTTTGACTAAAATGCTGACTTCAGTGAGATAAGCACTTCAGATGTCAAAAATCTCAACTACACCAAATGACATCATTTTTGATGCTGGTTTGACTAAAATGCTTATTTCAGTGAAATAAGCATTTCAGAACTCAGAAATCTGAACCTCACCAAATGACCTAACATTTAATGCCGGTTTGACTAAAATGCTTATTTCAGTGAGATAAGCACTTCAGAAGTCAAAAATCTGAACCTCACAAAATGAACTAATTTTTGATGTTGGTTGGACGAAAATGCTTATTTCAGTGAGATAATCACTTCAGAAGTGAAAAATCTGAACCTCACCAAGTGACCTATGTTTTGATGCTGGTTTTACTAAAATGCTTATTTCAGTGAAATAAGCACTTCAGAACTCAAAAATCTCAAGTTGACTAAATGATCTAACTTTTGATGCTGGTTATACTAAAATGCTTATTTCAGTGAGATGAGCATTCAGAAGTCAAAAATCTCAACTTTACTAAATGATCTAACTTTGATGCTGCTTTTACTAAAAAGCTTATTTCTGTGAGATAAGCACTTCTGAAGACAAAAATATCACTTTACTAAATGACATAACTTTTGATACTTGTTTGACTAAAATGCTGGTTTCAGTGAGAAAATCACTTCAGAAGCGAAAAATCTGAACCTCAACAAATGAACTAACTTTTGATACTGGTTTCACTAAAATGCTTATTTCAGTGAGACAAGAAATTCAGACGTCAAAAATCTGAACCTCACCAAATGACCTGACTTTCAATGCTCGTTTGACCAAAATGCTTATTTCAGTGAAATAAGCATTTCAGAACTCAAATATCTGAACCTAAACAAATGACCTAACTTTTGATGCGGGTTTGACTGAAATGCTTATTTCAGTGAGATAAGCACTACAGAAGTCAAAAATCTCAAATTTACCAAAAGCCCTAACTTTTGATGCTGTTTTGACTAAAATGCTTAATTCAGTTAGAAAAGCATTTCACAAGTCACAAATCTCAACTTTATCAAATGACCGAAGTTTTGATGCTGGTTTGACTAAAATGCTTCTTTCAGTGAGATAAGCACTTCCGAAGTCAAAAATCTCTACTTCAAATGAACAAACTTTTGATGCTAATTAGACTAAAATGCTTATTTCAGTAAAATAAGCACTTCTCATGTCAAAAATCTCAACCTCAACAAATGACATAACTTTTGATGCGAGTTTGACGAAAATGCATATTTCAGTGAGGTAAGCACTTCAGATGTCAAAAATCTCAACTTCACCAAATGACATCATTTTTGAACTAAATGACCTAACTTTGGATGCTGGTGAATCCATAATGCTTATTTCAGTGAGATAAGCACTTCAGAAGTCTTTAATCTGAACCTCACCAAATGACCTATCTTTTGATGCTGGTTTGACGAAAATGCATATTTCAGTGTGATAAGCGCTTCAGTAGTCAAGAATCTCAGCTTTCCCAAGAGACCTAACTTTTGATGCTGGTGACTAAAATGCTTATTTCAGTGAGATAAGCACACCAGAAGTCAAAAATATCCACTTTACTAAATGACATAACTTTTAATGCTGGCTTGACTAAATTGCATATTTCAGTGAGATAATGACTTCTGAATTCCAAAATCTTAACCTTACCAAATGAACTAACTTTTGAAGCTGGTTTGATTAAAATACTTAACTCAGTGAGATAAGCACGTCTGAAGTCAAAAATCTCAACTTTCCTAAATGACCTAACTTTTGATGCTGCTTTGGCTCAGCTGCTTATTTCAGACAGATAAGCACTTCCGAACTCAAAAATCAGAACCTCACCAAATGTTGATGCTGGTTTGACTAAAAGTATTATTTCAGTGAGATAAGCACGCCAGAATTCAAAAATCTTAACTTTACCAAATGAGCTAACTTTTGATACTGGTTTGACTAAAATGCTTATTTCAGTGAGATAAGCACTTCAGAAGTCAAAAATCTGAACCTCCATTAATGACCTAACTTTTGATGCTTGTTTTACTAAAATGCTTATTTCAAAGATA
>NW_025981846.1:0-5194 GCF_021869965.1 Rhincodon typus | reverse complement strand
AAGTTTTCTGCCAGTCACACATCTGGAGCATTTCCTTCAACCTCTGCTGATTTTATTCCAGAATAATGTGTTTTTGTGTCAAGACCATTCCCAGTGTGAAATGGTCTGAGTGCTTTCCTCTATGTGTACCCAGGGTAACCACCAAGACTGGGTTTTTGTTGAGACAGATGCCTTGAAGTTTATTGACAACACTAACTATCTATATTGTTATAAAATCTCGGACTCTCACATTGTCTGGATCCTATGCTTACTAATGTTGTGGCTACATTACATCACTGGAACATTACATATATAGGAGACTGATTCAATTGCAATGTGCTGCTACCGAAAGTAAGGCAAGGACCTTTAATCTGGAATGTCATATGACTTGATGCTATCTAACTGCCTTCAAGATACATTGTCTTTCTTGGATCTATGTAATAATATAAGATACCAATACCCCCAAACATTTTTCTTTAAACAATGCGAAAACTTTTCTGATAAACTTGTACAAAGATAGACTTGTACATAGATACGTTGTCTGTACACATTAAGATAACATTTGACGGATGTATGACATGACCAAATCTAGTCTTAATACAGTTATCATGACTTGGCTGAATATATCTGGCATCGCAGATGGATATGTATCATTTGTGGTAGTTGTGTGGTTATTGTCCAGCATGATATCATCAGTATTCAAGTTGTTGTCCTATGTGGCAGATGATTGATTGTATACAGTCCAGACATGTTACCTATTTCTTCACAACATTTGTCTCCTGCTCATCACCGTGTCATTTGACCCAGATGACCACAACAACATAGTATCTTTTCACAAACCCACATGTTTGTGTGTAAATCTCAAACTGACATTCTTCAACTTGATGCCACTGGGGATAAGTGTTTGCACGCTCATTGCCTGTATACTGGTGCTGTTTTCTCCCTTCTTTCCAACAATGCATTGTGCACATGCAGTTGGTGGTGAGACTGTGGGAGGGAAGAACTCCCAAACATGAGAATGGCAGGGAAGATTACATTTTTGCCTTCAGGGGGAACATGTAGATTTAAAGTAGCTATAGAAAATCTTGCAAAATCACTTAAAACTTCACTATCTTGGATTTCACGGTATGGATAGTGCCATCTGTGAGACTGTTAGTCTGAGGGTTGAGGAAGAGGTTATGTATTGAACACCCATTTTCTGCTCATCTTGGAATGGTGAACTAGTGTATTGTACACCGTTTTTGGACATAGTTTGTTAAGGGACAGTGAACATATAGTTAATCTGTCAACATCCATTGCTGTATAGCTAGCTTTGAATTGTCTTACAAAAAGGAATTTAATAAGCTAGATACCAGAACGTAATCATGTCCCTGGACATGGAAGATTATTGTTTGCCAATATAGCTGGCTTCTCTCAGGGGCAGGGCACTATTGCATTGTACATACATTGCATTGAGAGTATCATACTATAAAGCAGCAGATGTCATCAACAGAAAAAGCTTCCATTCCTTCAATGAGCAAATCATCTGGGATGATCAGTATCACATTTTAGAAGTTTGTATCAGTTACCCTGGAAGCTGCCATGATGTCTATATCCTTGAGAACGCCCATATTCCTGCTTCATATCAAGAACAGATGAATATCCTGAATATGAGGTTCCAATCTGGATCAGTCTTAGAGGAGCGTTCTTGTACGGTCCAGACGAAGTGTGCTGCATAGTTCTAGCACACTGTGCCCCACACAGTTGGAGCAGGCAAAGGAGGAGATTTGATGAACACTCAAGCTGAGAGAGCAGCAGCATCTTCTGTGGAGGAAGATGAGAACATTGAGCAAGAACCTTGAACATGATAGAGCTGTGCAATATTGAGCACAAAAAGCTCGACAGAACTTGGTTGACAACTGCTTTCAATACATTTGTCTTGGGTGAAGTGATAATTCATCAACTGTAAATTTGTTCCTTCTGGAAAGGCAAGCAGTCTCTGTTTATTCCCAGAGGCAAAGCAGCAATATTATTTTTTTTTCTCTATAAAAGTTTCCTGATGTTCAATAAATACTAATGTTTTCAGCAGTTTGATGACTTCACAACATGTAGTATTCCTACATTAAACAATGAGATGTTCTGCTGTGCTGTGCATTAGGTAAAGAATGGCACTCCTTGAGACAGGGTTCTAACATAGTATAGCACTAAGGATAGGTAGGCTCTGTATCTTGATTCTTGTGACTGTAATGACAATGACAGTGAGTTGGATGCTGATGCAAAGTGGCAATATATTTATGAATTAGAGGTTCTATTTCCAATGAAATGCCACCTGTGTACAGAAGATGTTATTTTTGCTTCCCTCCCACAACAAGTACTCCATATGGAGATAGTAGGAACTGCCGATGCTGGAGTCTGAGATAACAAGGTGTAGAGCTGGATGAACACAGCAGGCCAGGCAGCATCAGAGGAGCAGGAAAGCTGACGTTTCGGGTCTGGACCCTTTTTTCTGAAGAAGGCCTGCTGTGTTCATCCAGCTCTACACTTTGTTATCTCAGTACTCCATATGGATGTGTTAGACCTGGTGCACTCCCGGACTTTAGTATCAGCAGTGGAAATCCTGAGGTGTCCCAGCAGCAGTGAATACTTTCTTGGGTGAAATGTCACTGCCATTATGATATGAGCTGAGTGTTTTGCTCTATGTGAGACCAGGTAAGATTTACCACAAAAGTTGGGTTCATGTTAAAAATTGATGTCTTGCAGATATTTAGCAATGTTAATGGCTATTAGTATGGGTTCCCTGCTGACTAATATTGCAGCTAAATTACATGACTGGCACAGTGCACATCTCTGAATGTGATGACTATATACTGCACTGATTCCATTGTGCTGTCCTGCTCATGAAAGTGAGGTGAGGACCTAGGCAAAGATGAGTTCAGGCACAGCATGGGGCAGGTCAGAGGTAGCAAGGGACAGGTGACTGGTGAACCCCTGGCAGACTAGAATGCCAACCACTATTTACGGGAACATTGGCTCAATTCTATTGAAAAGTGGCAGACCCTCAAACCCTCACCCTTCATCGCCCCTTGCCCCTCCCACCTGTCCTCCATGACTATGAACCTCCATCCCTGCTTATGCTCCCCCACCTCTACCTCCATCCCCATCATACCTCAAAACACTGCCACACCCTGCCCACCATGACTTTAAAACTCTTCTTAAAACTACTACAAGTTCTCAAATCTCTACCTTTTCCTTGAATCTTTTAAATATTTAATTAAATATCCTCTTTTTTTGGTATTTTCTCTTTTGATAATGCCTTGTAAATTTTTTAGGACTTTGTCAAAGTTGCTACATAAAAGCGTCCATTTCTGCCACTGAAATGGTTTAACCTCAAATGTGAAAAATTAGCCTGATTATAGAGGAACACAGCATTTGTTAGTTCAATAGACAACATTGAGAAACTTTGTGCATTTCTTGTGTTAACTCTAGCCCAGCACCTGATCACCGTTCAATAAATATCTCATACGGCCTCTTCTCATTTTAAAAACTTAAGTTACTCTGTGTGGTTACGCATTGGCTGCTTGATTTTAAAAAGCAAACTCTGTCACGTAAGGTAAAATGAGAAAATTCTCCTTGTTTGATCAGAGGAGAAGGAATTCTGATTAAGGCAAATGTTTCCAGGCAGCCTGTGATATATTTGACTGCTCTATTGAAGTTAAAGCTGTGAAAGCATAACATAAATTCCTATATCAACATCTAAGATAGAGGTTTTAGGATTTGTAAGTTTGGGTAGTATCTATCTCTACCAACATATACATGTGGGTGCTTGAATTCCTATGTATTGGTGTGTCTTTTTTTTGTGTGTAAATACATATAACTAAAATACTGTATTGGAAACACTAAATCAAATTAAGATGATCTCAATAAAGCTAAAATATCCTAATTTCCAAAAGTTCTAATTTTAAAAAAAAATCATTCATGGGACGTGGATGCACTGGCTTGGCCAGCATTCATTGCCCATCCCTAATTGCTCAAATGGCAGTTAAGAATTAACCACATTGATGTAGGTCTGGAGTCACATGTAGGCCATGCCAGGTAAGGATGGTAGTTCCTTTCCATAAATTGGTGAAACAGTTTTTTTCCGACAATCGACAATGGCTTCATGGTCATCATTAGACTTCTAATTTCAAATTTTTATAGGGACCCAGGTCCCCGGAATATTATGTGCATCTCCAGATTACTAGTCTGGTGAAAAATACCACTAGGCCATCATTCCCCCACTAAAATATCTAGCTTTAACATTCAGTTTGCTAATCTTCCTGAAAATGGTTTCTCAAGATCTCCAAGTTTTCTCACACAGTTTATTTCCATGTGGCAAATACCTCGGGTGATGTTTTAAAAGCATTTATGGTAACAAACTTCTGATTTGGCAAGAATCACTGATCTGCATTTTAGATTGAGAAACCTAAGAGTTTGATCTATTTTAGTGCAGATTTATCCATACTCCTAACTGGGATAAAGATCCAGGAGGACAAAAATCATTCACTTGTAAACATGCACAACATGTCTTTTGGATCGCTGCGCCATGTAAATATTGACACATGAAGCTTCCTTTTATTAATGATGGGACAGAGAAGGGTGATGAAATGGCAATGGTGGGCAAGGTCCTATGAATAATGACAGCAAAGCCATTGGGCAAATGTGCCCCCTATATTAGTGTTGGTAAGTGATTTGTTTCAGCTGTATTTTCTCATTGATAGCTCAGAGTAAGTCCAGACCATCTTGACCTTCCTGGCTCACAGACGTTTAGCTGAAACGAGCTTAAATTTTGTGATTCCAGATGAAATGGCATTCTGAGACCAGCGACAGGGAAGGACACCTTTCTCTGCAGGCAGTGCACATTTGTGTTCACTATCTTCCCTCTCCCCCTTTTTCTTGTTCACACTCTACTCCTCTCCTTCCTCCCTAAGTTGTGTCCATCCAATACTCCACCATCTTTAAGATCCGCGCTTGTCTGAAGCTCCATGTAATGGCGAGTGTAGCAGATTGTCATAGTGATTGAAAACATTGCAGGAGTGTGCTGCAAGACCCCAGCTGACCGGACTGAGTACCAGCATTACATCTTCAGAAGTCTGATGGCCAACTCGATGGTTGTCATCGTGAGCAGATGGTTTTGGTTATCACACCTCTTGTGTGCTTCTGCAGCGCCTCTTCGAGTGGTCACTTATCCATCTTCAAG
>NW_025981845.1:0-5194 GCF_021869965.1 Rhincodon typus | reverse complement strand
AAGTTTTCTGCCAGTCACACATCTGGAGCATTTCCTTCAACCTCTGCTGATTTTATTCCAGAATAATGTGTTTTTGTGTCAAGACCATTCCCAGTGTGAAATGGTCTGAGTGCTTTCCTCTATGTGTACCCAGGGTAACCACCAAGACTGGGTTTTTGTTGAGACAGATGCCTTGAAGTTTATTGACAACACTAACTATCTATATTGTTATAAAATCTCGGACTCTCACATTGTCTGGATCCTATGCTTACTAATGTTGTGGCTACATTACATCACTGGAACATTACATATATAGGAGACTGATTCAATTGCAATGTGCTGCTACCGAAAGTAAGGCAAGGACCTTTAATCTGGAATGTCATATGACTTGATGCTATCTAACTGCCTTCAAGATACATTGTCTTTCTTGGATCTATGTAATAATATAAGATACCAATACCCCCAAACATTTTTCTTTAAACAATGCGAAAACTTTTCTGATAAACTTGTACAAAGATAGACTTGTACATAGATACGTTGTCTGTACACATTAAGATAACATTTGACGGATGTATGACATGACCAAATCTAGTCTTAATACAGTTATCATGACTTGGCTGAATATATCTGGCATCGCAGATGGATATGTATCATTTGTGGTAGTTGTGTGGTTATTGTCCAGCATGATATCATCAGTATTCAAGTTGTTGTCCTATGTGGCAGATGATTGATTGTATACAGTCCAGACATGTTACCTATTTCTTCACAACATTTGTCTCCTGCTCATCACCGTGTCATTTGACCCAGATGACCACAACAACATAGTATCTTTTCACAAACCCACATGTTTGTGTGTAAATCTCAAACTGACATTCTTCAACTTGATGCCACTGGGGATAAGTGTTTGCACGCTCATTGCCTGTATACTGGTGCTGTTTTCTCCCTTCTTTCCAACAATGCATTGTGCACATGCAGTTGGTGGTGAGACTGTGGGAGGGAAGAACTCCCAAACATGAGAATGGCAGGGAAGATTACATTTTTGCCTTCAGGGGGAACATGTAGATTTAAAGTAGCTATAGAAAATCTTGCAAAATCACTTAAAACTTCACTATCTTGGATTTCACGGTATGGATAGTGCCGTCTGTGAGACTGTTAGTCTGAGGGTTGAGGAAGAGGTTATGTATTGAACACCCATTTTCTGCTCATCTTGGAATGGTGAACTAGTGTATTGTACACCGTTTTTGGACATAGTTTGTTAAGGGACAGTGAACATATAGTTAATCTGTCAACATCCATTGCTGTATAGCTAGCTTTGAATTGTCTTACAAAAAGGAATTTAATAAGCTAGATACCAGAACGTAATCATGTCCCTGGACATGGAAGATTATTGTTTGCCAATATAGCTGGCTTCTCTCAGGGGCAGGGCACTATTGCATTGTACATACATTGCATTGAGAGTATCATACTATAAAGCAGCAGATGTCATCAACAGAAAAAGCTTCCATTCCTTCAATGAGCAAATCATCTGGGATGATCAGTATCACATTTTAGAAGTTTGTATCAGTTACCCTGGAAGCTGCCATGATGTCTATATCCTTGAGAACGCCCATATTCCTGCTTCATATCAAGAACAGATGAATATCCTGAATATGAGGTTCCAATCTGGATCAGTCTTAGAGGAGCGTTCTTGTACGGTCCAGACGAAGTGTGCTGCATAGTTCTAGCACACTGTGCCCCACACAGTTGGAGCAGGCAAAGGAGGAGATTTGATGAACACTCAAGCTGAGAGAGCAGCAGCATCTTCTGTGGAGGAAGATGAGAACATTGAGCAAGAACCTTGAACATGATAGAGCTGTGCAATATTGAGCACAAAAAGCTCGACAGAACTTGGTTGACAACTGCTTTCAATACATTTGTCTTGGGTGAAGTGATAATTCATCAACTGTAAATTTGTTCCTTCTGGAAAGGCAAGCAGTCTCTGTTTATTCCCAGAGGCAAAGCAGCAATATTATTTTTTTTTCTCTATAAAAGTTTCCTGATGTTCAATAAATACTAATGTTTTCAGCAGTTTGATGACTTCACAACATGTAGTATTCCTACATTAAACAATGAGATGTTCTGCTGTGCTGTGCATTAGGTAAAGAATGGCACTCCTTGAGACAGGGTTCTAACATAGTATAGCACTAAGGATAGGTAGGCTCTGTATCTTGATTCTTGTGACTGTAATGACAATGACAGTGAGTTGGATGCTGATGCAAAGTGGCAATATATTTATGAATTAGAGGTTCTATTTCCAATGAAATGCCACCTGTGTACAGAAGATGTTATTTTTGCTTCCCTCCCACAACAAGTACTCCATATGGAGATAGTAGGAACTGCCGATGCTGGAGTCTGAGATAACAAGGTGTAGAGCTGGATGAACACAGCAGGCCAGGCAGCATCAGAGGAGCAGGAAAGCTGACGTTTCGGGTCTGGACCCTTTTTTCTGAAGAAGGCCTGCTGTGTTCATCCAGCTCTACACTTTGTTATCTCAGTACTCCATATGGATGTGTTAGACCTGGTGCACTCCCGGACTTTAGTATCAGCAGTGGAAATCCTGAGGTGTCCCAGCAGCAGTGAATACTTTCTTGGGTGAAATGTCACTGCCATTATGATATGAGCTGAGTGTTTTGCTCTATGTGAGACCAGGTAAGATTTACCACAAAAGTTGGGTTCATGTTAAAAATTGATGTCTTGCAGATATTTAGCAATGTTAATGGCTATTAGTATGGGTTCCCTGCTGACTAATATTGCAGCTAAATTACATGACTGGCACAGTGCACATCTCTGAATGTGATGACTATATACTGCACTGATTCCATTGTGCTGTCCTGCTCATGAAAGTGAGGTGAGGACCTAGGCAAAGATGAGTTCAGGCACAGCATGGGGCAGGTCAGAGGTAGCAAGGGACAGGTGACTGGTGAACCCCTGGCAGACTAGAATGCCAACCACTATTTACGGGAACATTGGCTCAATTCTATTGAAAAGTGGCAGACCCTCAAACCCTCACCCTTCATCGCCCCTTGCCCCTCCCACCTGTCCTCCATGACTATGAACCTCCATCCCTGCTTATGCTCCCCCACCTCTACCTCCATCCCCATCATACCTCAAAACACTGCCACACCCTGCCCACCATGACTTTAAAACTCTTCTTAAAACTACTACAAGTTCTCAAATCTCTACCTTTTCCTTGAATCTTTTAAATATTTAATTAAATATCCTCTTTTTTTGGTATTTTCTCTTTTGATAATGCCTTGTAAATTTTTTAGGACTTTGTCAAAGTTGCTACATAAAAGCGTCCATTTCTGCCACTGAAATGGTTTAACCTCAACTGTGAAAAATTAGCCTGATTATAGAGGAACACAGCATTTGTTAGTTCAATAGACAACATTGAGAAACTTTGTGCATTTCTTGTGTTAACTCTAGCCCAGCACCTGATCACCGTTCAATAAATATCTCATACGGCCTCTTCTCATTTTAAAAACTTAAGTTACTCTGTGTGGTTACGCATTGGCTGCTTGATTTTAAAAAGCAAACTCTGTCACGTAAGGTAAAATGAGAAAATTCTCCTTGTTTGATCAGAGGAGAAGGAATTCTGATTAAGGCAAATGTTTCCAGGCAGCCTGTGATATATTTGACTGCTCTATTGAAGTTAAAGCTGTGAAAGCATAACATAAATTCCTATATCAACATCTAAGATAGAGGTTTTAGGATTTGTAAGTTTGGGTAGTATCTATCTCTACCAACATATACATGTGGGTGCTTGAATTCCTATGTATTGGTGTGTCTTTTTTTTGTGTGTAAATACATATAACTAAAATACTGTATTGGAAACACTAAATCAAATTAAGATGATCTCAATAAAGCTAAAATATCCTAATTTCCAAAAGTTCTAATTTTAAAAAAAAATCATTCATGGGACGTGGATGCACTGGCTTGGCCAGCATTCATTGCCCATCCCTAATTGCTCAAATGGCAGTTAAGAATTAACCACATTGATGTAGGTCTGGAGTCACATGTAGGCCATGCCAGGTAAGGATGGTAGTTCCTTTCCATAAATTGGTGAAACAGTTTTTTTCCGACAATCGACAATGGCTTCATGGTCATCATTAGACTTCTAATTTCAAATTTTTATAGGGACCCAGGTCCCCGGAATATTATGTGCATCTCCAGATTACTAGTCTGGTGAAAAATACCACTAGGCCATCATTCCCCCACTAAAATATCTAGCTTTAACATTCAGTTTGCTAATCTTCCTGAAAATGGTTTCTCAAGATCTCCAAGTTTTCTCACACAGTTTATTTCCATGTGGCAAATACCTCGGGTGATGTTTTAAAAGCATTTATGGTAACAAACTTCTGATTTGGCAAGAATCACTGATCTGCATTTTAGATTGAGAAACCTAAGAGTTTGATCTATTTTAGTGCAGATTTATCCATACTCCTAACTGGGATAAAGATCCAGGAGGACAAAAATCATTCACTTGTAAACATGCACAACATGTCTTTTGGATCGCTGCGCCATGTAAATATTGACACATGAAGCTTCCTTTTATTAATGATGGGACAGGGAAGGGTGATGAAATGGCAATGGTGGGCAAGGTCCTATGAATAATGACAGCAAAGCCATTGGGCAAATGTGCCCCCTATATTAGTGTTGGTAAGTGATTTGTTTCAGCTGTATTTTCTCATTGATAGCTCAGAGTAAGTCCAGACCATCTTGACCTTCCTGGCTCACAGAAGTTTAGCTGAAACGAGCTTAAATTTTGTGATTCCAGATGAAATGGCATTCTGAGACCAGCGACAGGGAAGGACACCTTTCTCTGCAGGCAGTGCACATTTGTGTTCACTATCTTCCCTCTCCCCCTTTTTCTTGTTCACACTCTACTCCTCTCCTTCCTCCCTAAGTTGTGTCCATCCAATACTCCACCATCTTTAAGATCCGCGCTTGTCTGAAGCTCCATGTAATGGCGAGTGTAGCAGATTGTCATAGTGATTGAAAACATTGCAGGAGAGTGCTGCAAGACCCCAGCTGACCGGACTGAGTACCAGCATTACATCTTCAGAAGTCTGATGGCCAACTCGATGGTTGTCATCGTGAGCAGATGGTTTTGGTTATCACACCTCTTGTGTGCTTCTGCAGCGCCTCTTCGAGTGGTCACTTATCCATCTTCAAG
>NW_025981844.1:0-5194 GCF_021869965.1 Rhincodon typus | reverse complement strand
CTCACACACACACACACACACACACTCTCTCACACACTCACACACTCACACACACACACTCTCACACACACACACACACTCTCTCACACACTCACACACACACACACACACATACTCTCTCACACACACACTCACACACACTCACACTCACACACACACACTCTCTCTCACACACACACACACACACACTCACACACACTCACACACACACTCACACACACACACACTCACACACACACACACTCACACACACCCCACCCACTCCTTCTCCATTTCACACAATGACTGACGCATGCACGTTCTCACACAGGCTGATCGCAGACATAGTTAAGGTAAGAATGTGGTGCATTTGCCAGAAAGTGTTCCACATCAGAAACTGCTCACAGCCCAGGCTCATCCCGCTCAGCACAATCTCGAGAGGTGATCCATAAAGCACAGGCCACACTGTGCACAGTCTCACACACATATTACAGCCTGCTTGGCCCTTTCAACGATGCTAGCTCTCTGTGGGCCAATTCAATCAATCCCCCAACTGCCAGGAGAGAATGTCAGTCACACACAGCTCTTGTTGAGAATTCATTAGGTCCGATTGGGCTAGGAACAGGAGTAGGCCATTCTGCCCTTTGAGTCTGTTCCACCATTCAGTAAGATCATGGCTGATCCTCTATCTGAACGCCACAATCCTGCTTTCTCCCCATACCTTTGATATCTACAGCTTTAATCAATCACTTACATCCTCAGTCGCCAGGCCACCACAGTATTCTGTGGTCAGCATTCTTCAGTTTCCTCAGTGAAGAAATCATAGAAAGTGTGGAAACAGGCCATTCAGCCTGTTGAGTCCACACCGACCCTCTGAAGAGCCTGCTAACCAGACCCACACCCCTGCCCTATCCATGTAACCCTGCATTTCCCATAGCTCATCCATCTAACCTGCACATCCCTGGACACTATGGGGTAATTTAGCATGGCCAAACCACCCTAACCTGCACATCTTTGGACTGTGGGAGGAAACCCACGCAGACACGGGGAGAATGTGAAAACTCCACACAGATGGTCGCTTAAGGCTGGACTAGAACCCGAGTCCCTGGTGCCGTGAGGCAGCATTGCTAACCACTGAGCCAGCCCAAAAACTTTCCTTAACTCTGTACCCTGAGATTTCATACATTGGAAGTGAAGAGGTTTACCCTGTTGGGATTTGGAACACAATGGATAAGGAGGGAGACATTCACTATATTATGATGTGGTGGTGCCAGTGTTGGACTAGGTCAGAAATCACACGAAACCAGGTTATAATCCAACAAGGTTATTTGAAAACACAAGCTTTTGGAGCGCTGCTCCACTAACACCTGAAGAAGGAGCAAAGCTCTGAAAGCTTGTGTTTTCAAATAAACCTTTTGGACTATAATCATTGAATCCCTACAGTGTGGGAACAGGCCATTTGGCCCAACAAGACCACACTGACTTTCACAGCATCCCACCCCCTATAACCCACATAATCTACACATCCCTGAACACTACAGACAATTTCCCATGGCCAATCCACACATCCTTAGACTGTGGGAAGAAACCAGAGCACCTGGAGGAAACCCACACAGACACAGAGAGAATGTGCAAACTCTGAACAGACAGTCACCCAAGGGTGGAATTGAACCCAGATCCCTGGTGCTGTGAGGCAGCAGTGCAAACCACTGAGCCACCGTGCCACCCCATTTCTGAATCAGAAAAATCACAACCTGGTGTTGTGTGATTTCTGACCTTCACTAGATTAATTCCAGAGATGAAAGGCTTGTCTCGTGAAGAGAAATTGAGCAATTTAGGCCATTAATCTCTAGAGTTTAGAGAAGCGAGAGGAGATTTAATTGAGGTCTATGAGGGGGTTGAAAAAGTGGACATAGAGAGAATGTTGCTTCATGTGGGGCAATCTAGAACAAGAGGTCATATTTTTAGGATAAGGGTTGGCAGATTTAAAGCTGAGATGAGGAGAAATTACTTCTCTCAAATCTCTTGAATCTGTGGAATTCACTCCCCTGGAGTGCAGCAAATGCTGGACTTTGAATAAATTTGAGGAGAGAGACAGATTTTTGTTGAGAAACAGGTTAAAGGATATGGAGAGCAGACAGGAAAGTAAAATTGAGACCAAGATGAGATTAGCAATGACGGTATCAAATAGCAGGGCAGGCACGAGGCCTATTCCTGCTCTTAGTTGTTATTGGGATAATGGGATTCTGTGAATTAAGGCTGAATGGGAAGGGGATAGTTTTGACGATTGAAGTATCTGAGTGAAGGGACAGAATGGGTCGGGGTTGAGTTAGCTGGAGTGCCACACTTTCATCTGGAATTTCTTTAGCGTTTGATGCAATGGTTGAGAGACGAGAGCTGTTTGGTTTCAGTTGCCAAAATAGCCTGGAGGAAAGAAAAGTTTAATTTGAAATGAAACGCATTTGACTAAATCCGTTACAACATGTTGCAACTAACTGCCCCTCTCCTGGACAGCTTTCCTTAACTCACATTACGAGATTTATTGGAATCTGAGTAATTTTTCACAACAGCTGTTCCAAAAAATATGGTAACCCTTGATGGGCTGTGCAAAGTTTGAGAGGTGGGGTGAACAGATACCCCTGCACTCAGAACACCCCTTACACATGAAATAAAATATGGTAACATCAATTATAGAGTCATACAGCATGGAAACAGACCCTTCGGTCCAACCAGTCCATGCCCACCATAATCCCAAACTAAACTAACCAGCATTTGGCCCATATCCCTCCAAACCTTTCCTATTTGTGTGCTTATCCAAATGTCTTTTAAACGTTGTAACTGTACCCACATCCACCACTTCCCCTGGAAGTTCATTCTATGCATGAACCACATGAAAAAAGTTGCCTCTTGTGTCCTTTATAGATCTTTCTCCTCTCACCTTAAAGATATATGTAATTATAAATTCCAGGCCAACAGGCCTGTCCCTTTAATATGATATCACAACATGTGACATTCTAGTTCAATGGTGCCCACTTCACCATCAGTCTTTCCCTCTCATGGTGTCAGAGTAGTGCCTTTGGTAAAGTAACATCGGAGAGTCCAGACCGTTTGTGTGAGCCTTTGCTACACCACAAAGGATTAAGAGTAGGCCCTTCGGCCCTTCAAAGCTTGGTCTGCCATTCAATAAGGTCTCACTTTAACTTCAACCCTACGTTATTGCATATTCCCAACAATCTTTCATCCCCTCGATCATGTCTTAGCTGGGTAAATGGGTCAGTGTCATAAATAAACTCCAAGCATCTGTCTCAAGCAGAACCTTCCTGATCTCTCAATCCAGCAAAGCCTCAATTTCAGTCCTTGCTTTTGCAATCCCTCCATGGCCTTGACCCCCCCTCCAGTCTCTGAAACCTCCTCTAGCCCCACAACCATCTGAAAAATTGGCAGTCCTCCCATTTTGGCCTCTGAAGCATCCCTCATTTCTAATTCATCACCCGCCTGGTGCTGGCCCCTCCCTCAACCACATTCTCTTCCCCTTTAAGGACCGTGGAATGCCCTGCAGTACAGAAAGAGGCCATTCAGCCCATTGAGCATAGACCCACAGGAAACCCATACAGACATGGGGGAGAGAACGTGCAAACTCCACACAGTCACAGGGGGTGGGAGTGAACCCAGGTCCCTGGTGCTGGGAGGCAGCAGTGCTAACCACTGAGCCACCATGTCACCCAGATCCTCTTATTCCATCCCAACTTGGCCCCAATTGGCCCTGACATTCTGATAGCCACATGCTTGTTGAAGCAGTGTAGACCAGACAGGATCAGGAGGAAAACCAACCTCAGCAGATTTCATGGGAATTGTGGACTGGAGATTCTGAAGGGCATTGCTCTGGCCTCTGAAATTTTCCGGAAGAAGCCGAGAATTTGGAGATTTCCAACTCAATGAAGATAATAGTTGCCCGGAAAATGTTCTCTTGTGTAGGTAATAAATAAGCGCCCAATTGGCTTTTCACAATCTCCCCCCACAAGCCACGTACCCTCCCTCCCATTCACCCCCTGAGAGCCTACAAGTGGCAACCAGACCCCCACCCACCACTCACTCAACATGATTTCAGCTTCTCTACTCCTCCCTCTACCCCCCCTCCTCAGGATCTGGCATCTCCCGTCAATAACCAACCTCACTCCCAGACGTGGCACCCTTCCCTGAAACCAATACCATCTCTTCCTGTCAGCCCTGATATCCTTCCAGACCCCTGACACCCACTACCCATCTCGCCCTAACCCCAACTGGGCACCCTGTACACCCACCAAAGTTTGAGTGTCCCCTCCCCCCCCAATCCCAAGGTCCAACACACCCTCCGCCAACCTGACACCCCTCCCCCTGCAGTGATCCCCCGACCTGGTACTGCCCTCCCCCCACCAGCCTGACCTTCCCCATACCCCTACCCATCCCTGGACCCAACAACTCACCCCCTACCCTGGACCGCCACCCACATGGTCCCACCATCAAACCAACCCACAGCCTCCAGCCCCAACCTAACCTGAGCACCCCATCACTTACCTGGTACCTTAGCTTCATACCTGTAAATGTCAGGAAACCCAACTGGAAAAGGACATCATTTATTGTTGAACACTAAAATAGAGCCACTACTCATGGTGTATGTGAGCTAGTCCCAGTTCTACAGAACGTTCCCTTACTTTGCTTTTTCTTTTAAGCCTATTTTCCAACCAACCAATCAGAACTCACACGACACCAGGTTATAGTCCAACAGGTTTATTTGAAATCACAAGCTTTCGGAGTGTAGCCAGGTGTAATCAGGTGAAGTGAGACAGAAGCGCACAGACTCAGAATTTATAGGCAGAGAGATCAAAAGACCATACAACCGGTATGAGTGGAGTGTCAAATAACCCATCTGGTTCACTACTGTCCTTTAGGGAAGGAAACTGCTATCCTTACCTGGTCTGGCCTACATGTGACTCCAGACCCACAGCAATGTGGTTGACTCTGAACTGCCCTCTGGGCAATTAGGGATGGACAATAAATGCTGCCTGGCCAGTGACGTCCTCCTCCTGTTAAAAAATAAAGAGAGAGAAAACATAAGTTTCTGCACGTGATTAGAAGTGTCAGACAGAATGGGTAAAGTGTCAACAGCTGAATAACAAGTGAAGGGATGACCTAAAATCTGATCAATTGAGGCAGAGAGATAATTACTAAAAATCAA
>NW_025981843.1:0-5194 GCF_021869965.1 Rhincodon typus | reverse complement strand
CTGGACTGACCTATCCCCTTCCTAACTCCCTACCTACACTCACCTTTACTGGCTCCATTCCCACCTCTTCGACCTGTTTGTTTCCTCTCCACCTATCCTCTCCTCTATCCCTCTTCTATCCGCCTCCCACTCTCTCCCTATTTATTTCGGAACCCCCTTCCCCTCCCCCTTTTCTGATGAAGGGTCTAGGCCCGAAACGTCAGCCTCTCTGCTCCTATGATGCTGCTTGGCCTGCTGTGTTCATCCAGCCCTGCACCTTGTTGCCTCTGAGTTATAGGGAGAGGTTGGACAAACTAGGACTTTTTTTCTTTAGAGCATAGGAGACCGAGGGGGGATCTTATAGAAGTGCATAAAATCATGACAGGCATGGACAGGGTAAATGCCTTCAGTCTTTTTCCCAGGGTTGGGGAATCGAGGACTAGAGGGCATCAGTTTAAGGTAAGAGGGAAAGAATACATGGGAATGTGTGGTGCAACATTTTTTACACAGAGGGTGGTACGCATATGGAATGAGTTGCCAGAGGAAGTGGTTGAGGTGGGTACATTAACAACATTTAAAAGGCATTTGGACAAATACATGGATAGGAAAGGTTTGTAAGGATTTGCACCAAGTGCAGGGAAATGGGGTTAGCATGGATGGACATCTTAGTCAGCATGGACTAGTTAGGGCCAAAGGGCCTGTCCCCATGCTTTAGGAATCTATGACTCTATAAATAGCTACATTGGGAAACCATGAAAGGTTACTCTGAATTGATGAGGTACCAAGGAACTAAAGAACATTTAAAGATAGTAAGAACTGCAAATGCTGAAGTCAGAGACAACAGAGTGTGGAGCTTGAGGAACACAGCAGGCCAGGCAGCATCAGAGGAGCAGGAAAGTTGACGTTTCTGGTAGGGACCCTTCTTCAGAAATGGAGGGGGAGAAGGGAGCTGGGAAATAAATAAAGAGAGGTGGGGTGGGTCTGGGGAAGGTAGGTGAGATGGTGATAGATGAGTGCAGGTAGGCAGTGGTGGGGATTGGTCAGTGGGATGGGTGGGGCGGACAGGTGGGAGAAAAGATGGACAGGTTGTGTCATGTCAAGGAGGTGGGATAAGAGGGAAAGTTGGACATGGGATGGGGCTGTGGGTTGGGGAGATGTTAAAAGTAGTGAATTCCACGTTTAGGCCATCGGGCTGGAGGTTCCTGAGGCGGAATATGAGGTACTGCTCCTCCAGTTTCCGGGTGGTGTCGTTGTGACACTGGAGGAGGCCCAGGATGGACGTCACCCAAGGAGTGGGAGGGGGAGTTAAAATGGTTGGCAACTGGAAGTTGTTGTCATTTGTGACGTACAGAATGCAGATGCTCCATGAAATAGTCCCCGAGCCTCCGCTTGGTCTCACCGATGTAGAGGAGGACACATCGGGAGCAGCAGATACAGTAGAACAAATTGACAGATGTGCAGGTGAACCCCTGTGTGGTATGAAAGGTTTGCTTAGAGTCTTGAATGGAGGTGAGGGGGGGAGGTGTAGAGGCAGGTGTAGCCCTTCCTGTGGTTGGAGGAAAAGGTGCCGGGTGTGATGGGGTTAGTGGGGAGTGTGGAACAGACGAGGGAGTCACGGAGAGAGCGGTCCCTATGAAAGCAGATAGGGGTGGGGCGAGAAATAGTTCTTTGCTTGTGGGGTCAGATTGTACGTGGCGGAAGTGGTGGAGAATGATACAATGGATGTTGGGGGGTTGATGAGATGATATGTAAGGACCGGGGGGTTTCTGTCTTTATTTTTGTTAGGGTGAGGGAATGTGAGGGCAGAAGTGCAAGAAATGCAAAAGGTGCAGTTGAGAGCATTTTCGACCACTGAAGGGGGAAGTTACGGTCCTCGAAATAGGAGGACATCTGGGATGTTCGGGAGTGGAACGCCCCATCTTGGGAGCAGACCCGGCGGAGGCGGAGGAATTGGGATTAGGGGATCGCATTCTTGCAGGAAGGTGGGTGAGAGGAAGTGGAGTCTAAGTAGATGAAGGAGTCGGTGGGCTTGAAATAGATGTCGGTTTCGAGGTGGTCCCCAGAGATGGAGACAGAGAGATCCAGGAAGGAGTGAGAAGTATCAGAGATGGTCCAGCTGAACTTGAGGTTGGGGTGGAAGGTGTTAGTAAAGTTGATGAACTGTTCAAGCTCCTCATGGGAGTACGAGGCAGCGTTGATACAGCCATCGATGTAGCGGAGGAAGAGGTGGGGGATAGTGCCAGTGCCACTGCGGAAGAGTGACTGTTCCATGTATCCTACAAAGAGGCAGGCATAGCTTGGGCCCAAGCAGGTTCCCATGGCCACCCCCTTAGTCTGTAGGAAGTGGGAGGAGTTGAAGGAAAAGTTGTTAAGGGTAAGGACAAGTTCTATTAAGCGGATGAGGGTGTCAGGGGAGGTGGACTAGTTCGGCCTGTGGGAGAGGAAGAAGCGGAAGGCTTTTAGGCTATCTGCATGGAGAATGCAACTGCATAGGGATTGGATGTCCATAGTGAAGATGAGGTGTTGGGAGCCAGGGAATTGGAAGTCTTGGAAAAAGTGGAGGGCATGGGGAGTTCCTGGACCGGTGCCAGGGAGAGGACAGAACATAGAGTCAAGGTAAGTGGAGAAGAGTTCAGTGGGGAAGGATCAGGCAGAGACAATGGGTCGGCCGGGGCAGTTAGGTTTGTAACATTTAAACAAGCTTTCCATCTTGAGCACCTTGTCGTTTTATAACCTACTGAAATCTTGTACTGATTCTCACTTAAATTATAACTGACGTCAAATCTTTGGTGTGTTACACAGTGACAAGATTTTCTCTTATCAAGAAATATTTCTTAGCTCAAGGAAAGCATCTTCCTGCAATTTCTGAAAGGAAGAGTCAGGCTCAAAAGACAGCAAGTCAGAACATATATATTCCATTCTAAGTAGATGATCTGGTCGTAATTACATGGTGTTTGTGAGATTGCTCAGACCTTTGCGTATAGGAGTTGGGATATCATATTGAGGTTGTACAGGACATCGGTGAGACCTTTTCTGGAGTATTGTGTCCAGATCTGGTCACCGTGTTAGAAGAAGGATATTATTAAACTGGAGAGGATTCAGAAGAGATTTACCACGATGTTGCTAGGAATGGTAAGTTTGAGTTATGGGAGAGGCCAGATAGGCTGGGACATTTCTCAGTGGGAGGATGAGGGGTGACCATATAGACCTTTACAAAATAATTAAGGGTATAGATAAGGTGAATGGCAGGTGTCTTCCCTAGGATGAGGGATTTCAAGGGCATATTTTGAAGGTGAGAGGAGAAAGATTTTAAAAAGGGGCAACTTTTTTACTCAGAGAGCAGTTCGTGTGTGGAATGAACTTCTAGAAGAAGTTTTGTAGGTACAGTTATCAGATCTAAAATACATTTGAATAACTACATGAATAAGAAATGTTTAGAGGGATATGGGCCAAGCGCAGGCAGGTGGGACTAGTTTAGCTTGGGATATCTGGTTGGCATGGACTGGTTGGACCAAAGGGTCTGTTTCTGGGCTGTGTGACTCTATACCTCTATGACTCTATGTCATCTTAATATTTGAAAATTGGGCCTTCTGTATTTCCTTTTACTCCTTAAGTGAAGCCAATTCAAAAAGTGCTTCCTTCCTCTCTTTCAGTGTCACAATGACGCCACCCACAAACTGGAGGAGCAACACCTCATATTCTGCCTCAGGAGCCTACAGCCCGATGGCCTAAACATGGAATTCACCAGTTTTAAAATCTCCCCAACCTCAGCCTCATCCCATGTCCAAGCCTCCCTCTCATCCTCACCTCCTTGACCTGACACAACCTGTCCATCTTCTCTCCCACCTTTCCGCCCCACCTATCTCACTGACCAATCCCTACTAACCCTGCCTGCATCCACCTATCACCATCCCACCTCCCCTCCCCCAGCTTCACCCCTCCTCCCTCTATTTTCCAGCTCCCCTCCACCACACCATTTCTGAAGAAGGATCCCGACCCAAACCGTGGACTTTCTTGCTCCCCTGATGCTGCCTGGCCCGCTGTGTTCCTCCAGCTCCACACTGTGTTGACTCTGGCTCCAGCATCTGCAGTTCTTGCCATCTCTTTCCTGTCTTTTTCTGTCTCTTTTTCCTCTCATGCTGTTGCTTTTGTGATGTTGATTGAGAGCTAAACATCGCATAGGACACAGCCCTATTGCACCAAGGATCTTAAATGACCCAATGAGAGCAGATGGGTGAACATTTCGCCTGAAATTTGGTACCTTTGACAGTGTAGCACTCCTTCAGCACTGCACTGCACTGCACTGGAGAGCCAGTCTTGGTTTATGTGCTTAATTCCTGAAGGGAGACTTAACCCGTAATCTGCTGTGGTTCATTTGAGATCTCTCTTGCCTCTGAATCAGTAGATTACTCAATTTTCCAGCAGATGATTATGAATTCCAGCCTTTGCATTCAATATTGTTGGATGTAAAGAGATCTGACATTGTTAACTAAGGATCTATTGCCTCACCCTTCCTCAACCAATACAAGCAACGGCGTACTAATTGGCCACTTATCCCATTGCTTTTTGTAAGTCCTTACTATGTGCAGTTGACTGAGTATATTGTTTGCATAAAGTGATTTGCAATGTCCTGAGGACATGAGGAGGGGCTGAAGTAATAGTTCCTTCAGTTGATAAAAATCCGCAGTGTGGGACTCGGGATGCAGGAGGTTGAGGAGTGACCTTACACAGATTTATAAAATTATAAGGGGCATAGATAAGGTGACCAGCCAAGGTCTTTTTCCAAGAGTAGGGGAGTCCAAAACTAGAAACTATTGGTTTAAGGTGAGAGAGGAAAATTTTAAAAGGGACATGAGGGACAACTTTTTCACACAGAGGGTGATGCGTGTATGGAACTAGCTGCCAGAGGAAGTGGTAGAGGTGAGTACAATTACAGCATTTAAAAGACATTTGGACAGGTAGCTGGATAGGAAACGTTGAGATAGACATGGGCCAAACACAGGCAAATGGAACTAGTTCAGTTTATGAAACCTGTTCAGCATAGACGAGTTGGGCTGAAAGACAAGTTTCCGTGCTGTATGACTCTATAAATCACAATGGTTAAAGAGCAGGATTAAAACATTGTTTTGGATAAACACATTGCTGTAGGTTTAACTGTCTCAGCAAGCTGGCTATCGACCAGAGATAGTAGGAACTGCAGATGCTGGAGAATCCG
>NW_025981842.1:426-5194 GCF_021869965.1 Rhincodon typus | reverse complement strand
TAGTTTCCTGTGGGGAATCAGCTCTAGGCACATAAACTGTCTTGATAAGGCGTACCCTTGATAAACCTAGATAAGAGGCCTCTGGTACCAACGAGTCCAACGGTTGTTATTTAATAAAGTGTAGAAAGAAAAGACTGATCCCACAATAATCAAGACTTTTAGGCAATTGCCACTACACATATATAATTATCTAAATGGTCTTAACTAATGTGAGTCTAGTTTTTCCTCTTCTATCCTGCCTACATTCCTCTGCTCCTTCTTACTAAAATTCCCACGATGCATTTTACTATCTTATCTGGTTACTATGTGTATGAAGATCATGATTCTGACTGTGCAAACTGCTGCTCTCAGTCACTTTATGTTAGCTGAAAGCCATAATCAGCCATTTTATGTTACCTTCAGTCATGGGCAGCTCCAACAGGGAGTTGACAGAGAACAGGGAATTATCAACCAGTTATCCTGACATTAACTTGAGTATTTTCCCTACAATCAATCACAAAAGAGTTAATAGCAGAACACTTCAGAAATGGTGACATGATTGGACAGAGTCAACACAAATTTATGAAAAGGCAATCATGCTTGACAAATTTATTGAATTCTTTTGAGGACACAAGAAGTAAAGTTGATAAAGGGGAACAAGTGGATGTGGCTTAGTTGGACTTTGAGTAGGCATTTGATAATGTCCCAGACAAGCGATTAGCATGTAAAATGAAAGCACATGGGATTGAGGGTCGTGTACTGACATAGAAATAGAACTGGTTGCCAGACAAGAAACAAAGAGTAGGAGTAAATGGATCATTTTCTGAATGGTAACCAGTGACAAGTGGGGTAGCACAGGGATCAGAGCTTGGACCCTTGAGAATTTAGTATATATATATTCCTGATATATATTAATGATTTAGATGAGGGATCTAAATGTAAAATCTCCAAGTTTGCAGACAATATAAAGTTGGATGGGAGGATGAACTGTGAGGAGGGTGCAGAGATGCTTCAATGTGTTTTGGTCAAGTTGAGTGAGTGGGCAAATGCATGGCATATGATGTGGTTATATATGTGATATATATGGTGGATAAATGTGAGGGTATCCACTTTGGTAGCAGAAACAGGAAGGTGGATTATTATCTGAATGGCGATAAATTGAAAAAAGGTGGAGGTGCAATGAGACTTGGGTGTCTTCTACAGCCATCGGTGAAAATAAGCATGCAGGTGCACCAATGATGTATAATTGAATGGGTATGTCGTCCTTCATAATGAGAGGATTTGAGGACAGGAGCTGAGAGGTCTTGCTGGAATTGTACAGTGCCTTAGTGAGGCCACACCTGCAGTATTGTGTGCGGTTTTGGTCATCTTATCTGAAAAAGGATGTTCTGACTCTTGAGAGCTTGCAAAGAAGTTTTACCAGACTGATTCCTGGGATGACAGGACTGACGTATGAAGAGAAACTAGATCATTGAGGACTATATTCAGAGAATTTAGAAGAATGATCTCGTGGAAACCTATACATGTCTAGTCCTATTAGAAAGGGCAAATGCAGGAAGGATGTTCCTGATGATTGGGGAGCCCTGAAACAGTCACAGTCTGAGGAAACAGGGTGTGACATTTAAAATTAAGATGAGGAATTTCTTCACCCAGAAAGTGATGAGCCTGGGAATTCTTTGCCACAGAGAGCAGTTGAGACCAAAGCATTGAATGTTTTCAAGAAGGAGATAGATATATTTCTTAAGACTAAAGGGATCAAAGCGTACAGGATGAAAGCAGGAATAGGGTAGTGGGTTGGATGATCAGCCATGATCAGATTGAATGGCAGAGCAGGCTTGAAGCATTGAATGGCGTACGACTGTTTCAATTATCTATCTTTCTATGTCACTCCAACATCACGGTGTGACAGCAAACAGGAAGCGAATGCAAAATACAAAACATTTAACATGTTGTAGACCAGCTGAAACTGAGTTTACTGAAACAGAATTTACAGGAACTAAGTCTCACCATATACTTGTCTCTGTTTTTAAAAATTTCAATCTGAAAGAAGTGCTTGGTGGAATTGGCTGCTGGCCTTTATATCCCCCCCTTGATTTCTTTGAAGTCAGCCTATGATAGTAGTGGTACCGACATATGATTTCTTTTTTAGCTGATGACACCAGCTTAGCTGTTTAGGCTTTCTGAGAGCTGGAATGGGAACAGACCATTTCACCCCTTAGACTGTTCAGTCAGATCACGGCTGATCTTTGCCTTGATTCCATTTACTTGCCTCTCTATAACCATTTGATCCTTTACGTTTAGCAAAATTGAAACGAGTTTAGGAAATAGTTACAAATCTTTTAGTAGATCTATCCGCAGTGGAACAATGAAACTTTGAGATATCTTTCCACTTTTTTTTCTCTGTAGTGTTCTCTCCATCACTGAAAAATGTATAGATTTTTGTTTCTGTTTGTTGGAATCGTCTTTCCTCTATGAGATTTAAGATGGAGAGTTGATAGATCTCCTGAGCAGCACTTGTACTCTGGAATTAAGTGAGCTACTTCTCCTCAGTGCTGTTGGTTGAGGGAAGGGTAGCGAGTTGATTCCAAAGCAGGATCGGGATTTCGGGGTGGTGATTTTTATCCACACAACCCATTGGAATGCACTGAGGTTTGGAAGTGTTTGGCCTTATTTTCTGTCGCTTTGAAGCCAGTTTGTAATGTTATAGAAAAGCTACTAATAGCATAACTGGCTTTAATAGAAGTCCTGGTGTATACCTCTGGTTGAAGTGTTGCATTAAGCACGTCAGTATGGTGCACAGTGATTAGTCTGGCTGTTACTTCTTGCTTTCAAATTTCTGGCTAGCAGGATTGTGAAAAGCAAGCTGAGAGCATCAGCCTTTCCCATCTGTACATATCCTCTCAATCAAACTGGAGAGACCTCCCCACTGTGACTTATGTAAACTGGGAATCTCATGGAGCCAGTCTCAACCACGGGTCCCTCAGGAGGCTTTGCCCTGTACGAGGCAGCCCTCTACCTGTCCAAATGCATGTGGTTATGCCATGATATCCACAAATGAGATTTCTAGCTATGGGTGTCTAATCCCACTGACTTTAGGGAGGGAATAAACCCTTACAAGAAATCTGGAGTGGCGTCCCAGAGGTAGTAATCTGTCATCCATTAGGTTGTTTCCAGCCGAATGCTACAACATAGTTGATTCCCAACAGGATCCTTTCCTTGAAAATTAAACTTCCTGCTTGGAAACCTGGGCAACATTTCCTCTTTCCACGCGATATCATCAGTTATAACAGAGTAACATCAGACACTTTTAAGATTGGTCATGAGTTAAAGCAAGGCTGTGTCTTGGTGATTTTTGTGAGTTTTGGCAACATCAAATGGGGCTGTTGGAAAACAAGGCTGAAGTCTGTAATGTTCTAGCCTGAGATTTGCTGTTTGCTGATGATGCTGCACTAGCATATGCTGAAGATCATTTGCAACCAACTGTAGGTAGCTTATGCTGGGCCTGCAAGGGATTTGGACTGGCAATCTGTTTCAGGACAACTAATGTTCTGAGCCAGAACGTAGAGTCTCCACCTTACATCAGCATAGATAACCTCACCCTGGACGCCATCGACAGCTTCACATACATTGGATCAAGCGTTACAAATAACCAGTGTCTTAGTGGCAAAATCAGCACCAGGGTTGCCAAGGCCACAGATGTCGTGCCAGGGTTGGGAAATCACATGTGGACCAAGTACAAACTAACTAAACCTTCAAAGTTCTATGTGCATCAAACTTGTGTTCTCTGTAACCTACTTTGCAGCTGTGAAACATGGACAACTTATGAAAGCCAGGAAGGTTGCTGAAACAGCTTCTACCTCTACTGCCTCAGGCAAATATTGGGCATCTTCTGGTAGGATAAAGTGCTGAATATGGAAGTACTTTAGAATGCAGGAATCCCTTACATGCTTACATCTTGTTTAAATAAACAATTTTAGCCTTCTCAGCCATTTTCTCGATCCCATATGTCTTCAGGAATTCATTTATCTTGAGTTTATTTGTATATTGTCTGTTCTATAGCCTTGTAGAATAACTTATTCCACAATGGTAATGGAATTGAGTCTAAAAATCTCCTTCAAATCTCTTCTAACATTTTCTATTCTTATTTTGAACCTCATTATGATTTTGAGCAATTGAACCTTTCACAATAGTGCACAAATTGTCTGATCTGTATTTGCTAATTCTGTCTATGACGTTGAAAACTTGAAATACATCATTTGGAAGTTTCTTTTGTAAAGTAAATAGCCTACTTGGACTGATTTAACATCCTAACACACAGCAATGTTGAATGTCAATTACCTGTTGTATCAATCTGAAGAAACACATTTGTTTATGTCTGCAGAGGTAACATAAAGAAATATTGGAAAATAGCTGAATTACTTAAGGAAGAACTTGTATTCACACATTGCTTTTTATTATTGCAGGGCATTTTGTTTGAGAGAGTTTTATAATTATTGGCTTGACGTACTCTTTTTATTTCACAAATATTAAGATTTTGCTACCACATCAGCCCAATACTTGAAAATGTGATGTGCATTTAATGGTCCAAGTAAAAATGATGACATCTGCCCTGGATTGTTCCAGAGATTACTTCATGCCAACCAGTGACTTTACTATACTGATTATTTTATTATCGTGATTAAAACTGGTACCTCACTTTTGAGCCTGATCTTGTTTTCATCCAAAAAGCCTTGTATATGCAATTTCCAATTGGAATTAGAGAGTGAACATTGTTGAATTTTCCCTTGAG
>NW_025981842.1:0-326 GCF_021869965.1 Rhincodon typus | reverse complement strand
GCCTGTTCCTGTGCTGTAATTTTCTTTGTTCTTTGTTCTTTGTATCAGTTAACTGCCATTTCTCTGTAGCCTGCACATGATACCAGAGCTGCTCACTTCTCACCTTGAACTATCAAACGTTGTGTAGCATTAAGGGGTGGTAGGGGTAGGGGTGGACCTTGCCCTAGATTGAAGCCCGTTGGTCTTGGGGGTTTGATCGGGCGAAGCCGGGGACATTTTTATAGAGGGTCCAGGCATGCTGAGTGTATCCTGTCCAAAAGCAGGTGCACCCTCCTTGAGATAACAAGGTGTAAAGCTGGATGAACACAGCAGGCCAAGCAGCATCA
>NW_025981841.1:0-5195 GCF_021869965.1 Rhincodon typus | reverse complement strand
ACGTCCATTCTAAAGTGGAGGTGTTGGGGACCGGGGAATTGGAAGTTCTGGAGAGGTGGAGGGCATGGGTGGTGTCACGGACGTAGGTAGGGAGTTCCTGGACCAAGGGGGAGAAAATGGAGTCGAGATAAGTGGAGATAAGTTCGGTGGGGCAGGAGCAGGCGGAGACAATTGGTTGACCAGAGCAATCAGGTTTGCCGGAAAAGCTCAGCAGGTCTGGCAACATCTGTGAAGGAGAAAACAGAGTTAAGGTTTCTGGTCCGCGGACCCTTTCTCAGATTTTCAGTACACTGCCGACACTGAGGTGTTATCTCACTTCAACCCTGTCAGTTGTGCAATAACCCAGATTTGGTCCTCTATTCGCGTGGCACTCCCTGAGGACTGATCCTGTAATCGTGTGGCACTGCTTCAGTAATAACCGTTAGACAACACTGCGTTTCCGCATTACTGACTGTCTGACAAACAGGCACTGCCTCAGATCTGACTTGGTGACTATGAGGTACTATCTAAATCCGACTATCTCGCAGTGTTTTAGTGGGGGCTCTGTTATTTAGTTTTGATTTACAGTGGGCCTTGTGTTTTAGCTTTCATTAACTGGAGGCTCTGTGTTTCAGAGGGTTATTTTGCAGTCGTCTGTTTGAGGGTTTAGGGGGATTTTAGGGAGGATTTACAGGGTTTATTTACAGGGAGCTCTATACTTTACTCGTTATTTACAGCGGGCTCTGACTTTTATGGCCCCAGCCTCCACCCTCAGCCTGTCCCAGTCCTGCCTCCAGCCCGCGGAACATACCCTCGTCCCGGCCCGCAGCGTGTCCCGGCTCTCAGCCCTAACCCCAGACTGTTCCGGCCGTGGCCGCGGCCGCCAGCCCCCAACACGAAACCCAGCCTGTCCTGGCCCGGAACCCAAGCCCCCAAAACCCACCTCAACCCTAGCCTGTCCCGGCTCCAAACATGACCAAAAACTTAGCCCCAATCCTAACCCTAAACCTGGCCCCTGACCCCAGAAAGAGCTTTCAGCCCCCAGCCGAATCACGGACGACAGCCTGTCGCAGCCCTGGCCCAGCCCAGCCCGACCCAAACCGGGGCCCCCGCCCAGACCATTACTGTAAACCTAGCCTTAACCTCAGACCTCCGACCCCGGCCCCAAACCTAACCAAAACCTTCGCCCCAACCTGACAATGAAGCTAAACCCGGCTCCAGACCTCCAGCCCCGCCCGGGCCGGCCCGACCCAATCCAGAGCCCCAGACCAGAAAATCACCGTAAACCTCGCCTTCGGCTCAGCCCTACGCACCGGCCCCAGACCCCAGCCTTCAGCCCCTGTCCCAGTCGTAACTCAAAACTCGGACCCAGCCCAACATTCCCCCGCAGCCTGTCGCAGCCCTGACCCTGACCCTAACACTAACCACGGCCCTGAGCCTGAACCCGACACCGACCCCGACCAGGTTAAAGTCCCAGCACCCAGCCCGCTGCCCCGACCCTAACCCCTGCCTGTCCCAGACCCAAGCTCCTACCTAAATCTAACCCGAGTCTTAGCCTGACTCGGCCCCCATCTTTCGCCCTAAGGCCAGCCTGTCCCTCTTCTGGCCCCGACTGTCCTATTCCCCGGCCCTCGGCCATCCAAACAGCCTCTGCCCCCTCCTCCATCCCCGACTGAGCTTGTCCCGGTCCTGGTGCCAGCCCCCAACTGCAGCCTCAACACTGACCTCAACTCTAACCCGAGCCTCAGACCTAACCCTAACCCTAACCCTAGCCCCACCCTGAGCCTCATCTGGCCTTAACCCTAACCTGTCTGAAGGTAACTACTGAGGAAGTGCCTCAATGGTCAATACTCATGCAGTGCCTCAATGTAAAGGGGTCAGAATAGACAACCTCATTGTCAGAGTGTCAGTGACAGTGCTTCACAATAGTGCCAAAGCTGAGGGACTGTGTCACTGTTAGAGGGTCCAGTGGGGTGCACAGTCTCAATATAATCGGGTGAGAAATAAGGGAGTGCAACACGTTTGCAGGACCAGTACTGAGATAGTTTAATACAGTCAGAGGGTCAGGATTGAGCGAAGGGCTCTATGTAACGGGGTCAGAACTGTGGGATGGCTCCACGATTAGCAGGTCAACACTGAGCTATTGAAGCACTGTCACAGCATCAATACGGAGGCAGTCCTTCTTTCGAAAGGTGTCCGAATTCGAGGGACGCCACACAATTAGAGGGTCATGACTGTGATATTATGATCAGCGGGTTAGTACTAAGGGATTGCCTTATTGTCAGTGTGTCAGTTCTGAGGCATTGTTCATTTGTCAGAGGGTTCATCGTATGGGAATGACTCATTGTCAGAGTTTGTGATGTGAGGCAGTTCCTCAGTGTAACGGTGTGGGAATTGAGGGTTTGCTACACAGAGAGGATCAGTGCTAAGGTATTGCAGCTGTACCAGAGGATCAGTGCTGAGGCATTGCCTCACGATAAAGGCATCAAAAGTGAGGTCGTGCGAAACGATTACAGCGTCACTAAGACATTGCAACACTGTGACAGTGTCAGAACTGATGGACTATTTCATTGTCAGAGGGGCATTACTGAGGGGTTGAAGCACTGTCAGAGCTCCAGGACAGAGGGAGTGCTTCATTGTCAGAGGGTCATTACTGCAGGAGTGCATTACTGTTAGACAGAGCCAGTTGTTAATTATGCAGGTGTCAGAACTGGGGCAGTGCCTCATTGTAAGGGCATCAGAATTGAGGGCGACCTCACATTTGGAGGGTCAGTCCTGAGGGAGGGTTTCGTTATTATTGTGTCAGTACCTGGGGCCTTGGCAGATTGTCAGCTGGTCAGTTCTGAGACAGAGTCTCTTTGTCAGTGGGTCAGCACTGAGGCTGTGCTTCAGTGTGATGGTGTCAGAATGGAGGCTTTGCCACAGACTGACGGTAAGTACTGAGGCATTTCAGCTCTATCAGGGTCAGAACCCAGGCAGTACCTCATTAGCAAAAGATCACTTCTGCAGCAGGGAGAGAGGGTCAGACTGAAGGAGTGCCTCCTTGTCAGATGGTCAGTTCTGACACACTGCTCCTTTGTCAGAGGGTCATTGCTGAGGCACTGCCTCTTCGTAATGAGATCAGAACTGTCAGGGGGCCAGGACTGAGCGAGAACCTCATGATCAGAGGTCAATACTGAGAGAGTGTCTTATCAGAGATTCATTCGTAAGGGTGTGCTTCATTGTCAAAGAGTCCATTCTGAGGGACGGCATCATGTGAGAATTCTAAGGGAAATGCAGTGTTACAGGGAAACGTAAAGGGGATGGGTTAGATGCGCTTGGGAGGGTGAGTGTGGACTTGGGCTTAATGGCCTGTTTTACACTGTGGGGATTCTATGATTCTGATGAGAGGATCAGTGCTGTGGCATTTCAGCACTGTTGGAGGGTAAGATCAGTGGGAGTGCATAACTGTCAGAGGGTCAATACTGAGGCTGAAGCAGAGCCAGGGAAATGTAGGCCAGTGAGCCTTTGGACTTACAATACAGTCCTACCTCAGAACTGATCCTCTGACAGAGCTGCAGCTCCTCAGTACTGACTCTGTAATCGTGAGGTCCAGCCTCAATCCTGACCCCATTTCAATGAGGCACTGCCTCAATATTGACCCTCTGACAATGAGGCACTCCCTCAGTACTGACCCAGTGACGATAATGCGCTCCCACAGGTCCGAATTCATACGACACCAGGTTATAGTCCAACACAAGCTTTTGCAGCCTCAGTCCTCCTTCAGTCCAACATCGACACCTCCATATCACGGTCATGAGATCTGACAGTGCTTCCATTCCTTCGGTCTAAACCGCTAATCATGTGGCCCTCCATCCATTCTGATCCCATTTCATTGAGGCACTGCTTCAGAATGGATCCCTCGTTCTCACCCACTGACAGTGCTGTCTGCATGTACTGACTGTCTAACATGTGAGCACTCCCTTGATTCTGACTCTCTACAATGAGGTACTCGCTCAGTACCAATGCTCTGACAGTGAAGCACTTCCTCCAAACTGACCTGCTGACAACGAGGCAGTCCCTAAGGACTAACCTTCTGATACATCCTGCAATACCTCCGTCCTGATCATCTGAACGTGTGAGACCCCTTCAATTCATACCCTCTTACAATGAGACTGTGCCTCAATAATGACCCTCTGACAATGAGGCAATGCCTCAGAACTGACCCACTTAAAGTGCTGCACTACCACAGAACTGACCATCTAAGCATGTGGCACACTCCGATATGACCACCTTACAATCAGGTACTGCCTCTGTATTGACCTTCTGACAATGATGCACACCCTCTGTAGTGCACCTTTGACAAACAGGCACTGACTCAGTAATGACTCCCGATGATGAGGCATTCTATCGGGACTGAACATATGATATAGGCACCTGCTCAGGACTAAACATATGATAATGAAGCATTCCCACAGTTCCAAACCACTGACAGTGCTGTACTACCTCAGGACTGACCCTCCCATCATGTGACACAGCTTAAATTCTGACATCTGCATAATGAGGCACTGCCTCAGTCCTGACCCTCTGACAATAATGCACTCCCACAGTTCTGACGCTCTGACAATGAGGCATTCATTCAATATTTACACTGTGATAGACTTGCAAAATCTCAGTACTGGCTGTCAAATCAAGAGGCACATTCTGAATTCTAACCCTGTTGCAATGAGGTACTGCTTCAGTATTGACATTCTGCGTCTGTGTCATTTTAAAGCCGATGTTATCTGTCTTCAGAGAGTCCACAAAACCATTTTGAAGTCAAAGTAATCCTTTGAAAGATGGTTAAGTAGTAACACTGCTTTTTTTATTGGTGTTTGTAATAAATTTCAGGTAATTTTTGGATATACCAAATCGCAAAATTACAGAAGGGGAAGGAGGCCATTTGGCCCATCATACTGATTTGTCTCTATCATCTCATGCAAATCCTTTTTTCCGCCTATCACCTGCACACCATTTTCATCCAATGCCCTCTGTACGTCTCCATTGAACTTCATTCATCACATTTACAGCAGTGCACTCCATAACTTAACTACACATTGTGTGATAAAACTCTTCTACAAGCCGGGACATCTTCTCCCGATCCACTCTGTTGAGCCCACTCTCGATTTCAGAAAACCTCAATTCCATCTCCTCTCAGCCGACTGTTGAGAGAGAACAGTCCCAAACTCTTCAATCTA
>NW_025981840.1:0-5195 GCF_021869965.1 Rhincodon typus | reverse complement strand
ACCCGAAACGTTAACTCTGTTTTTTCCTTCACAGATGTTGCCAGAGCTGCTGGGCTTTTCCAGCAACTTTGTTTTTGTTCCTGATTTACAGCATCCACAGTTCTTTCAGTTTTTATTGATTATCTTCATGTTGAAGTCAGGCAAATATTAATAGCAAACTGTGCCCTCCATGTTAATACATACAAAATTATCTGCAGCATATATTTTTTGGCAATTTTTGTTTCATACAGATTATCACGCCAAAGAATGAATGGCTCGACGTCAGCTGTCACACAGCAATACCTTGACACGAAACCCCACAAAAATAAAGACTGAGAGCAAAACTGAACTTGCCTTCAATAAAAACAAGACCAACTGAGGAATACCAGATCAGCCATGATCTCACTGAATGTCAGAGCCAACTCAATGGGCCAGATGGCCTACTTATGCTCCTACATCTTATGGTGCTATGGTCCAATACACTGAACAAAACTGTTCATTAGTCAAAAATAAAGATTCATCCCAATAATTCTGTTTTGTTTTCGGATAAATTATTGATTTATACTAGTTGACATAACTTTCTTGGTCTTGTATTCTATGTCCTTACTGATGAGTTAGCAAAAGCCTGGCTATAGGACACGTAACTTCCTCTCTCATAGGGAATGGAGTGGGGTCGTTGAGGTAAATAAAACTGTCAGAGAAAATCTGTAACATTGTACGATAATGGCCAGTCTGCTACTCTTTTTTCTGGTAATCTTTATGAAAAAGCACTGACTAAAGTACATCTATTACGGATGATGTGATGTGTATCATCATGTGGTGATGCCACTCACTGTTGATGGTATTAAACATTCTAATACTTAAGTATAATACTGACATTTCACTCTCAATCCATGAGCATCGGCAGTCATTCAGACCATTTTGTAACTGATGAGTGTTTTTACTCTAACTGCTTTTACCAGGAGTCTACACTATATTAGTATGACAAAATAACCGAAAGGCAGCACCTGGCATCTTTTAAGAATTAACAGATCAAGGAATAATTTCACAAATAACAGATATAGTAAAATACTTAAAGACAAAGAAAATTTAAAAAGTGTCAATGCATGTAGTATGGTATGTTCACAATGTTAAGGGCAGGTCTACAAACATTGCAAGCAGAAATTTTGCAGACAGGTTTAATTCTACGAGCACTTCAGGTTACAAAATCAAAGGGAACATTGACATATAGAACATTAGAGGTAATCATTTCAGTTATCTTTTTAGTAATGGGGGCATGGTAATTGAATTTGTCCATCACAGCTGCAGTTTTAGCACTCAATGTATTAAAACTGAGGACACTTGCACTTTAGTGTACTCCAGTTAAGAGTTACATCAGACATTGTACTGGCTGTGTTGGAAAGGTCAACATTATCCTCAATATTTTTCTCATGGGCTGGTTGGTTGGCTCAGTTGACAAGACAGCTAGTGTGTGGACTGGATTAGTGTGAAATGCATAGGGTTCAATCCACATTTCAACTGAGGTAGATTCAGGGCCTGTTTTCTCCCCTGGCCATAGAAAAAGAATCACAGTCCTTTGCTGTGATTCAGGAAACAATCACTGAGGGTCCACAGAGACCTCAAGAAGGAAATCTTTCTTAAGATGCTGATCGATCTGGTATTTGTTCTGCAAAATTTCACGGAATGGATACAGCACAGAGGGATGATATTCAGCCCATCAACTCTCCTGAGAAATATTTTGCTGATAAGATTTCATAAGTATGACTCCTTGGTCACTGGATGCAGCACAGGAAAGATTAAATCAGCACATTTCAGAAGAAAACAGAATTACCATCTAGTGTAGAAGTAACTGTTTACCTTGTAGGAATAAAACAGTTGCCCAGGCAAAAAGGTGTGATATTGTTATTGTTACTTTAACTAAAACATTAAACAGGAAGAATATGACTGCCACTGCTAATTCATTACATCAAACTTTGTCAAGCACATACCATGAACTTGACAGCCGAGGATTGCTACTACTCAAATTAAATAAGACCCAGCTAATGTTGCGACATTCCACTTTTTAAAACAAAATATGCTGAATAATGTGTAATTGTTATTTTCTTGTTGCAACTCAAAAGAAGTACTGTTTCATGCAGGGATAATGTTAATCCTATAATCCCAGTTGATATTATTTCTGGATAATTCAGATCCTAGACTGAAATCTGGCTTGATAGATCATATTTTTATTGATTTAAACAAAATGGTCCCACATAGAGTCACAGAGTCATTAAGTCATACAACACAGAAACAGACCCTTCGGTCCAATTCATCCATGCTGGCTAGGTTTCCCAAAATAAACTAGTCCCATTTGTCTGCATTTGGCCCATATCCCTCTAAACTGTTCTTATTCATGTACCTGTCCAACTTTCTTTTAAATACTGTAATTGTACATGTCTCTACAATTTCCTCAGGCACTTCATTCCATATATGCTTGATACATAAGCATGCAACACAACAGATATGGTTTATTACACAAAATAAATAAAGATAAATAAGAATAAACAAAACTATTTGCACATAATGCAAGTTTAAAGATTTCAAAACACAGTAAACCATAAGCCCACAATGCCAAAATCACTCCTTCACATTACTCATGGTAGGTAGAATTCCCTCCTCTTTCATATCTGTATAGGGTTTAACTTAACTATGGCTTCAATTTCTGGTAGCCTTTTCCTGCAGTCTTTATATAATTGAGCTTAAACTTTATCAGCTTCAAATAACTCCTTCAGGATGTAAGCTATTTCTTAATAGTTCTAAATGTTCTCCTTTCTTTATAAGCAACTGCGTTTTTTCAGCCAAGGCTTCTGCAAAACTGCCAAAATAAAACCTTAAAGCTATTTTTTCCAAGCTATGGGACTTCCCCTAAACAAAAAGAAAAGAAGATCAATTCTTGACTTTCCAAACTGAAAGCCGAATGCACAAATGTTTACTTGGTTCACTTTTAAAAACTCACCCAATGTAAAACAAATTTCCATTAACATCTAAGAACTATCCCTCAGACTGTTTTCTAAAAGAAATCACTATGGCTACAGAAATACTTAGAACATAGAACATTGAACAGTACAGCACAGATATGAGCCCTACGGCCCAAATTGTTCCAAACATGATGCCAAATTAAACTGATCCCTTCTGGTTGCCTTTGGTCCATATCCCTCCATTCTTTGCATATTCATCTGCTTATTTAAAAGTCCTGTAAATGCCCCTATCGTATCTGCCTCCACCACCATCCCTGGCAGCGCATTCCATACACCTACCACTCTCTGTGTAAAAGACTTGCTCCATACATCTCCTTCGAACTTTCCCCACACCTTGAATGCATGCCCCCTAGTACTAGACATTTCATCTCTGGGAAAAAAGATTCTGATTGTCAACCCTATCTATGCTTCTCATAATTTTATAGAGATCTAACAAATCTCCCCTCAGCCTCTGCCACTCCAGAGAAAACAACCAAGTTTTTCTAGCCTCTCCTTAAGCTCATACCCTCTAATCCAGGCAGCATCCTGGTAAACCTTTTCTGCACCCTTTCCAAAGCCTCCAAATTTTTCTTGTAATGTGGTGACCAGAACTGGTCCCAATACTTTAAGTATGGTCTAACCAAAGTCTTATAAAGCTGGAACATGATTCTTGTACTCAGTTCCCCAACCATCAAAGGCAAGCATGTCATAAGCCTTCTTTACCACCCTATCTACTTGTGTGGCCACTTTCAGGGAGCTATGGACTTGAACCCCGAGATCCCTCTGTACATTAATGCTGTTCAGGGTCCTGCAATTAACTGTACACTTTTCCTTAACATTTGATCTCCTAATGTGCAGCACTTCACACTTGCCCGGATTAAACTCCATTTGCCATTTCTCCGCCCATATCTGCAATTGATCTATATCCCACTGTATCCTTTGACAACCTTCTCCACTATTCACAACTCCACTGATCTTTGTGTCATCTGCACACTTACTAACACACCCATTTTCTGTGGCCTAATGGGGAGGTGATGACTGAGTGATATTATTGCTAGACTGTTAATCCAGACACCCAGATGTTGTTCTGGGGACCCACGTTCGAATCCCACCATGGTAGATGGTGGAATCTGAATTCAATAAAAATATCTGGAATTAAGAATTTAACGATGACCATGAATCCATTATCGATTGTCGGGAAAAACCCATCTGGTTCACTAATATCCTTTAGGGAAGGAAACTGTCGTCCTTACCTAGTCTGGCCTACATGTGACTCCAGACCCACAGCAATGTGGTTGACTCTGAACTGCCCTCTGAGCAATTAGGGATGGGTAATAAATGCTGCCTGGCCAGCGACACCATCATCCCTTTAATGAATAAAAAAAGTTACATTTTCATCAAAGTCATTTATATATATCACAAACAACAGAGTCCCAGAACTGATCCCTGCGGACCACCACTAGTCATGCACCTCCAGCCAGAAAAACACCCTTCCACCACTACCCTCTGCCTTCTATGGGCAAGCCAATTCTGCATCCAAGCAGCCAAGTTATCGCAGATCCCATGCATCTTAATCTTCTGGGCGAGCACACCATGATGGACCTAGTTGAAAGCCTTTCTAAAATACTTACAAATTAAACACTAAACCCACACACTAAACCCACATGCCACTAGTTAAAAATCCAAAATAAATTATCATAACACATATATCACACACTTCACATCACAGTGAATAAATATCTCATTATTAATTGTGCAAATATAGAACAAAATAGATACTTGTTTAACATCAAATTTTAAAAGTCAAGGTTTAGACATTTTGTCTCTGAACTAGGTTAGACAAGATAACTCAAAAGGGAGCCACACTAGATACCATAATAACAAACTAGACAAAATTTAAATCACCAAGTAGTCATTTGGTAGTGCATAATCTAAGGTTTTAGAGTAGATTTGTAGGTCGGGTTGTGAATGTTGTAGTTAGTTGGCTTGCCGAGCCGGTTCATTGTTTCGCAGACGTTTTGTTACCATGCTGGGTAACATCACCAGTGCAGCCTCCGATGAAGCGCCGTTGTGTTTTCCCACCTGTTATTTCAACTCTGGAGTCCGTTGAGCTGGATTACCTCACTTCCGGTTTTCCTTTGCAGCGGAGTGTATAGGGGGTCAAACTCTACGTGTTTGTTGATGGCTTTCTTCGTGGAGTACCAGGCTTCTAGGAATTCC
>NW_025981839.1:0-5195 GCF_021869965.1 Rhincodon typus | reverse complement strand
CAGTGGGGGGAGTGTCAGAGATTACAGTCAGGGAGAGTCAGAGATTACTGTGGGGGGGCAGAGTGTCAGTGATTACAGTGGGGGGAGTGTCAGAGATTACTGTGGCGGGGGGAGAGTGTCAGTGATTACAGTCGGGAAGAGTCAGAGATTACAGTGACGGGGGAGTGTCAGTGATTACAGTCAGGGAGAGTCTGCGATTACAGTCCGGGAGAGTCTGTGATTACAGTCGGGGAGAGGTTGTGATTACAGTCAGGGAGAGGTTGTGATTACAGTGGGAGAAGAGTCAGTGATTACAGTGAGGGGGGAGTGTCAGTGATTACAGTCGGGGAGAGTCTGTGATTACAGTCGGGGAGAGTCTGTGATTACAGTCACAGAGAGGTTGTGATTACAGTCAGGGAGAGTCTGTGATTACAGTCAGGGAGAGTCTGTGATTACAGTCAGGGAGAGTCTGTGATTACAGTCAGGGAGAGGTTGTGATTACAGTGGGGGAAGAGTCAGTGATTACAGTCAGGGAGAGTCTGCGATTACAGTTAGGGAGAGTCTGTGATTACAGTCAGGGAGAGTCTGTGATTACAATTGAGTTTCAGTGATTACTGTGGGGGCGGGGGGACAATGATTGATCATGGAGTGTGTTGGCGAGTATTTGAGTCCAAATTCAGGGTGTGCCATTGATTACAAGTGGATTGATGAGGAGCGTACAGTGAGTGATGTTATGGGATGGGGACTGTTTTGATGTTCGCTTGTTGGATTGGTACAGACACTCCTGCACCTCCTGGTACAAATGCAATGTTGTGAATACACTTGCATGCTGAGTCACAGCATTCTCACCTCCTTTTCACTGCCACGTTTCCTGATGCCCAAAAAACCCAGTCACTCAGGGTTAAAAATAAAAGCCTTACAGAAATGTGGATTCCTTAAAAGAAATCAACATGGTTCCCTCAGAGTTGATTGGTTTCTGGTCCCTGGCCTCCACGAGAAATGAGCTACGAGATGGCGTGGGTTCATATTTCTGAATTTTAACAACTCAACCTCTCACTCAAGCGATTCCCATCTGGTTTGCAGTTCTACCAACTATTCCACGTCAATGAATTCTCACCAGAATTGGGAAAAGTTCAAAATATGGGGAGGTGAAGGCGTAATGGTATTTATCACTAGACTGTTAACTCAGAGACCCTAACTAGTGTTCTGGGGACCTGGATGTGAATCGTCCCACTGCACAGTGGGAATTTGAAAATCTGGAATTAAGAGTCTAACGATGACTATGAATCCATTACTGATTGTCAGGAAAAAACCATCTGCTTCACTAATGTCTATTAGAGAGGAAGTATGCCACCTTTACTTGGTCAGGCCTACATGTGACTCCAGACTCACAGCAATGTGGCTGATTCTTAACTGCACTCTGGGCAATTACAGATGGGGATTAAATGCTGGCCTACCAGTGACACCCACATCCCGTGAATGATTGAAAAATATAACAGGTTTTAAGGTGGTACAGATCGTGCTTCCCAAAGTGGGGGTCCAGTTTGACAATTTGAAACTTTGGGCTCCCAGCTATGAAACAGCATGAAGCTCTAACAGTGTTATAACAGCCGTGTTCGCTCTCAGACAGGCCCCTATCTCGCAGCTCCCCATACTACATTCCTACAGTTCTCACTGAGAGGCTCCTGACAAGTTAATCTCAGTATGGGGTCACAGTGGGAAGAAATCTGGGAAGCACCAACACCGTGATTGGAAAATATCTGGAATTAAGAATCTAACGATGACCATGAAACCATTGCTGATTGTCGGAAAAAACCATCTGGTTCACTAATGTCCTTCAGGGAAGGAAACTGCCATCCTTATCTGGTCTGGCCTACATGTGACTCCAGACCCACAGTAATGTGGTGCCTCTTAACTGCCCTCTGGGCAATTCGGGATGGGCAATAAATGCTAGCTTAGCCGGCGATGCCCTCATCCCGTGAATGAATTAAAAAGGAGCACGTAGGGTTAACTTGCCCAGGACTTGAACTTCGACTGTCTACAGGCTGGGGTTCACTGCTCCTGGAAGAGGGGAGATAGTGGATTAGACCTCCAGCCAGCTAACCACTGTCCTTCCTGGTACTGAAACAAGGCAGTACCACAGGGTAAGCTCTCTACCACCAGGAATGCAAACTGCTTCCAGTATGGGGGCAGGGGTGCCATTTCAAGTGACAGACCAATCCTTGGGTGCTGAACCTTGATTCAAAACTGTAAGTAGATCACATGCCACAGCCTGTGGTTGTATCATTACCCCGTTCTTGGTGCTCCCCGAAACCAGGGAAATTGGTTGAGGGCCTGGGCTAGACTGAGTCTGAAGGGGCATCCCAGGAGAGGTCACAAAATGGAGGCCACAAAAGGAACAGCCCGATTTTCCCCAGTGTTTCTAGCACCTGACCATCCAACCTGACACTTGGCAAGAAATCTGTCTGTTCTGATGATGATGCAAATAAAATAGACATTATAATTCATAATAAATACTAAAAATAAAGTATTCAATATTATAATTGTACAATAGTTTAAATATACAAATGTAGTTGTCTCTGAACTGCCCTTTGGGCAATTAGAAATGGGCAATAAATGCTGCCTACCTAGCGATGCCCTCATCCTGTTAAAGAATAAAAAAAGTTTACAAAAAATGGCAAAATACAGGTCTCCTCAATTTGCATAGTAAAATTGAAAGGCATTCTGCACCTAGCTATAAAACTCACAGATCCCATGTTGAGAGGTTGAATTCATTTGATTCTTAATCATCTACAGACTATTCATAAATTTTAGAAAAGGAGGAGTTGGAGCTGTGTTAATTCATGGCTGTAGACATCGCTGGATGGGCCATCATTTATTGCCCATTCCTAATTGTCCCATGTAAGGCTAGCCCATTTCAGAAGGTGGTTAAGAGTTGACTACATTGCTGTGCGTATAGACTTCCATGTAGGCCAGGTCAGGCAAGGGCAATAGATTTTCTCCCGGTTTTTTTTTTGTATTGCAAATCCAACATTCAGAAAACTAGCAAAGCAAGATCTTTGCAATATCGGGATCGACCTGGTCAAATTTTACTGCACTTAAAACTGCAACCAAGGTTCAGCCATCTCCAAGCTGAACTACATATCTGAGTCAGAAGTGCATCTAAGTATTTGGCTGACATGCCAGCTCCCCTAATAATGTGCATAGGAAAAAAAACAATAATAACTGATCTGAACTGACAGTTTGACCTTCTTGTATAATGTATTAACTGACCTTAGCTGGGGCAAGACTTTGTCTGCCAAAATTGTCCTTGCTCCCTCGGTACGAGGAAGTGAAAAATCAGCCGGGATTATTCAAACACAGCCCTTACCAGAAACCGCACCCAGGAGGTTTTAGTGTAACAGATTTGGGTCTTGGACAGGCATAGGAACATAGAGAGATTGGACCAGACGTAGATCATTCAGACCCTTTTGAGCTGGGTCCACAATTCCATCAGACTATGGCAGATCTTTCAACACTGTTTATCTACCTTCGCTCCATTTCCCTCATTTTATTCTTAACAAAAGACACCCTATGAATCTGTCTAATAACTCCAACTAACCCAATATCCACGGGCTTTTGTGGTGACAAGAATTTCTGATATCCACTATTCCTCAGATCAAACAGTGAAATAGCTCCAAAATATCATGGCTGTAATTTTAAACTGACCTTGAACTTCCCACTGGGGAAATAATTTCTCTCTGGTTTTACATTGGGAGGCAGTGACATTGTGATAAATCTAGAGACAGCTTAATGCCCTGGGAACGTGGGTTTGAATCCCACCATCACGTGATGAAATTTGAATTCAATTAAAGTCAGGCTAGTCTAATACTAACCATCTCACCAACCCCATTTGGTTCACCTATGCTCTTTATGGGAAGAAATCAGTTGCCCTTACCTGTCCCAGCCTATATGTGAATCTAGACCCGCAGCAATGTGGTCAACTCTTATCTATCCTCTGAAATGGCCTAGCCACTCATTCAGGGGCAATTAGGAATGGGCAATAAATGATGGTCCAGCCAGCAATGTCTCCAGCCCATGAACTACCACAGCACCAACTCCTTCATTCATAACATTTATAAATAGTCTGGAAATGATTAAGAATTGAATATATTCAACCTCATAACATGTGGGTTTTATTGCTAGGTGCAGAGTACCTTTGTTTATATTCTGTAAATTGAGGAGATCTGTTAGTTGCCATGTGTTGTCATTGTTTGTATACTTAAACGGTTGGGCAATTATAAGATTTAAGATTTTGTCTTTAAATTATTTTATAAATTATGATTACTTGTTTTATTTCATCGTCGTCAGAAATAAATGATGATTTTCATCTACACAGCTACTCAATCAAATCATTGAATCATTTTAAACACTCTGGTCAGATCATGTAGAGAATGCAAGGCACATTCATGTTGAATGGGTTTCAAACACTTGAATGCCAATTCGGAACAGTTATCAAGGGACTGTGGAAACAGCGCACCATCAGATATTTAAAGTTTTCAATTGAGGTTTTAGGAAGGTTAGCAATTATTGTGCTGATATGCAGTTTCTCTGTCTGCTATTTTAATGGCTATGTTTACTCATTTAACTGGTCCATTAAAACAAACAAAGGAACTTCATGCATTAAGTATTTGTCACTAATGTTTGCACAATGCAATTTTAAAGCCTTACATCCATTAGATTCATTAAAAAACAATTGTCACAGCACTTCCTTATCAACAGGGATTTCTACATTAACAGGGAGAGGTACAATAGCAAATAAAATAAATGGATAATTTATAATGATTTGACAGAGACAAGGGAGTGTGGGATTTATTTTTGATTGAACACAGCAGATAGAGGAGTGGCCATTCAGCTAGATTTACCTCGATGTGCTCCACCCAGATGGCCCAATACCATCCCATGAGATGGCAGGGGTACTTGTTTCAGTGCGTTTGTCAATCTCATTAACATCTCAGTAAGTGCAGCTATTGTAACCTAGGGCATTGTAATTATAACCTTAACCCATTTAAATTCCATGGCTCAAGGACAGGTTGAAGCAAGACAGAAAACATTAAGTATGCGCTCAGAGGTATCCGAGTTAAGATATCAAATGAGAGATAGTAGGAACTGCAGATGCTGGAGAATCCGAGACAACAAGGTGCAGGGCTGGATGAACACAGCAGGCCAAGCAGCAT
>NW_025981838.1:1510-5196 GCF_021869965.1 Rhincodon typus | reverse complement strand
GAATGTCTTTCTATTAATTATCCAGCGTCGGGGACCATCAATCCGCAGCCAATCCACTGCTGTCTTTTTAAACAGTGGGACAACAAGATCTGGCCTCCATCGTCTGGGAGCAGGGACCGGGAGCGGGGGCAGGGGCGGGGATGGGGACATGATGGACAGACCTTTTGGTTCTTTCTCCAATTATTTCTTATGAAGCTGATGAAGGGAACATTATTGGTCAGGACTCAAAGGGAAACTCCTGTGCTCTTTATCCAATAGTGACCTCGGAGACTTTTACATCTGCTTAATATCCAGGAAATTCACCCAGTTTCAAATCACAGTAATAACAGGCACCTGACAGTGCCCCCTCCCTCAGCACTGACCCTCCGACAGTGCCCCCTCCCTCAGCACTGACCCTCCGACAGTGCCCCCTCCCTCAGTACTGACCCTGAGTGAATTAGCCTGGAATTTGAGCTGAAATGGCTGGTTTTCGGCTGGAGCCTCCTAGAGAGGAGGGAGGGTGTTTACCTCCGGAGCCAGGCCTGGCCTTGAGAGAGTTGGGCGTCCAGCTGGTCACTCAGTTTGGCCATTCAGAGCGAAATCCTGTACAGAGCTGTGTGTGCACTCTGGGCACTTGGTTACAATGTGTGATGAAGGGACATCTTTCCTGTCAACCTGAGAGCTCCCGCAGGTGAGTCTGTGTTACCTGAGGCAGGTGTGGCAGCTGTCCCTCATCGAGGTACCTCTCAGCTGGAGTTACAGGGGAAATCATCGCAGAGGGAGGAGGAGGAGTGGTCTCCACAAATCAAGGAGGGTCACCGCGGAATGAGGAGCCTCACCTGAATGTAGAGTTTAACGAAGAAGGCACTGCCTTTAGGGAAGCCTGGTAAGCGTCCCCCAGCTCCACAACCACAGCCGTGAACCTCTTTACTGAAATCGCTGACTTGTGAGAGCACGAGGGAATGGTTCAGTCCACACCAGATGTCCAAAGGCCTCTTCAGGTACGGCACCTGGACACATGGACGACGAGAGTTAGCCGACGAGGAAAGGTCAAGGAGACAGTGAAAGCTGCCGATGCTAGAGTCAGAGATAACACACAGTGTGGAGCTGGAGGAACACAGCAGGCCACGCAGCATCAGAGGAGCAGGAAAGCTGACCTTTTGGGTCGGGACCCTTCTTCAGAAATGGGGGAGAGGGAGGGAGCTCAGAATTAAATATAGAGAGGAGGGGTGGGGCTGGAGGTAGGTAGGTGGGATGATGATAGGGGTTGCAGGTAGGCAGTGGTGGGGGTGAGTCAGTGAGGTGGGAGGGACGGATAGGTGGAGAGAAGTCGGACAGGTTGTATCAGGTCAAGGAGGTGGGGATGAGAGGGAGGGTTGGACATGAGATGAGGCCTGACCTGACACAACCTGTCAGTCTTCTCAGGAACAAAAACAGAAGTTGCAGGAAAAGCTCAGCAGGTCTGGCAGCATCTGTGAAGCAGAAAAAAGAGTTAACGTTTCGTGTCCGGTGACCCTTCCTCAGAAGGGTCCATCTTCTCCCCCACCTATCCGCCCCACCCACCCCACTGACCCACCCCCACCACTCCCTACCTGCACTCCCCTATCACCATCCCACCTACCTTCTCCAGCCCCACCTCTCCTCTCTCTATTTATTTCTGAGCTCCCTTCCCCCTCCCCTATTTCTGAAGATAAAGGAGAGTTTTGTTACCAGAACGACAAACTGGGCAGCTCACCCAGACCTCCCCCTCCACCATCGTCTGCTCCTGAGGGGAGGGGGCGCAGAGAGGGGAGACAGCATCTCTGAGTCTCCACACAAGAAATGGTCAATCCAAACACACTGATCCCCAATGGAAGGAACCCCCGACGTATCTCCTCTAGTTACGGATGATACTTTAACATAAACCAGGACCATCACACAGTGAACATGCCTTAACAGTTCATACTGCTCCTGTTCACTGTAAATAGTCAATAAAACACAGGCCGTGGTGTTCCGACCTGTCTCACTCCTTGCACAAGTGTAGGCCCCAGGCGTAACCTCAAACTTCGGGGTCCACTTCTCAGTGGAGGTGGCCGTTCTCAGCCCATCAGAGTCTGCTCCACCATTCAATGCTGATCTGATCATCCTCAACTCCACTTTCCTGTCCCCCCCATCAAACACTCCCAGGGACAGGGACAGCATGGGGTTAGATACAGAGTAAAGCTCCCTCTACACTGTCCCCCATCAAACACTCCCAGGGGCAGGGACAGCACGGGGTTAAATGCAGAGTAAAGCTCCCTCTACACTGTCCCCATCAAACACTCCCAGGAGAGGGACAGCATGGGGTTAGATACAGAGTAAAGCTCCCTCTACACTGTCCCCATCAAACACTCCCAGGACAGGGACAGCACGGGGTTAGATACAGAGAAAAGCTCCCTCTACACTGTCCCCATCAAACACTCCCGGGGCAGGGACAGCACGGGGTTAGGTACAGAGTAAAGCTCCCTCTACACTGCCCCCATCAAACACTCCCAGGACAGGGACAGCACGGGGTTAGATACAGAGTAAAGCTCCCTCTACACTGTCCCCACGTTGAATGCAGGGTTAATTCATAGAGATATGAAGCAGCCTGTACCAAATGGATTTGTGAACGGAGAGTCAGACTGTACCAGTGTGGGCTCTCCTCGGTCAATCTTATCGCCTGTTCCCAGTTGTCCATATCGGTTGTTTCCTTGCATGAAAATCCGGCCAAATTCATCCACCAATCCCAGATGGTTGTATCCCAAAGAGCAGCTGGTGACCTGCAAGGACATTCCTGACAGCAGTGATCAGTGGAGAGACATTGGAGAGATATTGTGGCAGTGTCTTAGCTCAGGACCAACCAACCCCTGGAGTCAACCCTCACAACCCGATCTTGAGATGCCAGGGAAAGGTCAGGCTTCCTCCCCACCTCAGACCATCAACACCACTGGGTTGAATGTGCGTCCTCTCTCTCCTGGGTCATCTCCAACAATAGGGTCCTTGCAATTGGCCTGAGGTCCCCAGGTTATGTAGGGGTCAAACCGGCTGGATACAATGATCCAATCCAGGTCCTGACACACAGGGCAGGCTCCTCTGTGAGGTCCTTGCACAGTGTACCAGCAGAGTCAGACTTCAACCCAGAGTCAGACTTCACTAACAGAGCGATGGCCAGACCAGAATATTCACCAGGCTGGGTCGGAACTGGGTCTGAAATTCTCGACACCAGTGGGGAAATACTGGGACTACAGGAAAGGAGACAATTATAAACAGACAGGGATCACCTTCTGGGGAGACAGGGCAAGCTCAGATAGAAGGAGACATGTTTGGCATAGGAGAAGAGTTGTGTGTAGAGATAGGGAGCTTTGTCAGATGTAGGGAGAGTGAGAGAGACAAGGATAGCTGTGAGAGAAGGGGCGAGCGTGAGGGACGGGGAGAGCTGTAAGAGATGGAGAGAGTGTGAGAGACAGGGAAGAGTGTGAGAGACGGGGAGAGTGTGAGAGAGACGGGGAGAGTGTGAGAGACGGGGAGATTGTGAGAGACGGGGAGAGTGTGAGAGAGACGGGGAGAGTGTGAGAAACGGGGAGAGTGAGAGAGACGGGGAGAGTGTGAGAGGCGGGGAGAGACGGGGAGAGTGTGAGAGACGGGGAGAGTGTGAGAAATGGGGAGAGTGTGAGAGACGGGGGAGAGTGTGAGAGAGACGGGGAGAG
>NW_025981838.1:1276-1500 GCF_021869965.1 Rhincodon typus | reverse complement strand
GAGACGGGGGAGAGTGTGAGAGAGACGGGGAGAGTGTGAGAGACGGGGAGAGATGGGGACAGCTGTGAGTGACGGGGACAGTGTGAGAGACGGGGAGAGACAGGGAGAGTGTGAGAGACGGGGGGCAGTGAGAGAGACAGGGAGAGTGTGAGAGACAGGGAGAGTGTGTGAGAGACGGGGACAGTGAGAGAGACAGGGAGAGTGTGAGAGACGGGGACTGTGTG
>NW_025981838.1:0-1266 GCF_021869965.1 Rhincodon typus | reverse complement strand
TGAGAGACGGGGACTGTGTGTGAGAGACGGGGGACAGTGTGAGAGACAGGGAGAGTGTGAGAGACAGGGAGAGTGTGTGAGAGACGGGGAGAGTGAGAGAGACGGGGAGAGTGTGTGAGAGACGGGGAGAGTGTGACACGTGGAGAGCTGTGAGAGACGGGGAGAGACTGGGCCAGCAATGTATTTGTTGAGGCTATGGGGTTGACACCAGCGTTTGTGAGTTTATAGTGATGATGTTTCATTAAGAAGCTGAGAAAGGTAGTTTACCTTGGAGGACAGTGCCAGGGCGAGCGGGATCTGTTGGTCAAATGGATCAAAGGCGTGTAGGGTTCCGAAGAGATCACGATAAACCCCAGCAGTGTGAACCTCCAGATAAACAGCTCCAGAATCTGCAATATGAAGATATTTATATCAACCACAGACTGTACGGTCAAAGTGTTCAAACATAGAATCCCTACAGTGTGGAAACAGGCCCTTCGGCCCAACAAGTCCACACCGACCCTCAGAGCATCCCACACAGACCCATTCCCCTCTAAACCACCCAATCTACTCATTCCTGAACACTGTGGGGCAATCTAGCATGGCCAATCCACCGAGCGCGCACATCTTTAGGAAGTCCTGAGGTAGGGTCACTGGACACCCAACGTTAACTCTGTTTTTTCCCTCCATAGATGTTGCCAGACCTGCTGAGCTTCTCCAGCAACTTTGTTTTTGTTCCTGCACATCTTTTGTACTGTGGGAGGAAACCGGAGCACCCAGAGGAAACCCACAGGTAGAATGTGCAAACTCCACACAGGCAGTCGCCTGAGGGTGGAACTGAACCCGGGTCCCTGGCGCCATGAGGCAGCAGTGCTAACCACCGAGCCACTGTGCTGCCCATACCTGGTCAATACTCAATAAGTCACAACGTGAATATTTCCAAAAAAACACAAAGGCTCCAAGTCCTTCAGGATGATCAGGAAGATCCAAGTAAGAGACAGACATCACCCACGGTGCAAACTACCAGTTGGCACTTCGATTCGGTATGAGATACTGTACTGCTCAATCTGTGACTCCACATCAATAATCATACTGCATTAGCTTGTGTTTGTGCTGCACTTCAACTTATTTTGGGGTCACCAGGACAAATTCAAGCAATATTACACAAACCTCAAACCGCAACACACCCCTTACAGGCTTCTGATTCAAATAATAATCAGCATTACTCCCTCAGTGCTGACCATCCGACAGTGCGGCGCTCCCTCAGCACTGACCCTCCGACAGTGC
>NW_025981837.1:4389-5196 GCF_021869965.1 Rhincodon typus | reverse complement strand
ACTGACCAGTTCAGACTGACCAGTACAACTGACCAGTACGGACTGACAGTGCCAACTGACCAGTGCTGACAGGCACCGCACTCGCCCTGCAGGTGACAGTTGGAATTGCGACAGTGCGCCCTGTGCTACACTGTCACTCACACGTTGACGCTCTGCTGGATAACTTTCATCCAGATGTTTCGCTCGTCCTTTGAGGAGGTGTGTAGCTCATACATCTCGGGGCTCTGCCAGGCAGCGCTGATCAGGAACAGGCCCTTCTCCTGGTTGGCGATATCCCGGATGATCAGCTTGTGGAGCGGGATCACGGCCGACTTGTTATCCTGGAGACGGGGGGAGGAAGAGGCCGGAGTCAGTCCGCGGGTGGTTAACCGGTGGCCCCCCACCCCCCCACCCCACAAGCGCACCGTCAGGGAAGGGCTGATCGACTGCGGGGTGGGGGCATCACCGGCCAGCCCGGGAGAGATCACCCGCTTGACATCCCTAATTCCCCCACTCCTACCCCGCCCCAACTTCACTCCCTGGTGCGGAGACCGACCGTCCCGTCTTCCACCCCCACTCCCCCCCAACACCCGACACCCACAGTGTTAACGTTGGTTGGGGGTTGGGGTTTGGGGGGTGGGGGTCAGGAGGATACCACTCACCAGGGCTGGGAAACTGTATCGCTGGTCCTTCTCCTGGAGCAGAACGAGTACATCAGTCAACAGCAAGACCTGGATGTCTGAGAGTACACAGCGCATCAGTCACAGAGTAAGGAACACACATGGGACAGGGTCCCCAATCCGAGACCCACTGCATCCCCCTCCCCCC
>NW_025981837.1:3572-4379 GCF_021869965.1 Rhincodon typus | reverse complement strand
ACTGACCAGTTCAGACTGACCAGTACAACTGACCAGTACGGACTGACAGTGCCAACTGACCAGTGCTGACAGGCACCGCACTCGCCCTGCAGGTGACAGTTGGAATTGCGACAGTGCGCCCTGTGCTACACTGTCACTCACACGTTGACGCTCTGCTGGATAACTTTCATCCAGATGTTTCGCTCGTCCTTTGAGGAGGTGTGTAGCTCATACATCTCGGGGCTCTGCCAGGCAGCGCTGATCAGGAACAGGCCCTTCTCCTGGTTGGCGATATCCCGGATGATCAGCTTGTGGAGCGGGATCACGGCCGACTTGTTATCCTGGAGACGGGGGGAGGAAGAGGCCGGAGTCAGTCCGCGGGTGGTTAACCGGTGGCCCCCCACCCCCCCACCCCACAAGCGCACCGTCAGGGAAGGGCTGATCGACTGCGGGGTGGGGGCATCACCGGCCAGCCCGGGAGAGATCACCCGCTTGACATCCCTAATTCCCCCACTCCTACCCCGCCCCAACTTCACTCCCTGGTGCGGAGACCGACCGTCCCGTCTTCCACCCCCACTCCCCCCCAACACCCGACACCCACAGTGTTAACGTTGGTTGGGGGTTGGGGTTTGGGGGGTGGGGGTCAGGAGGATACCACTCACCAGGGCTGGGAAACTGTATCGCTGGTCCTTCTCCTGGAGCAGAACGAGTACATCAGTCAACAGCAAGACCTGGATGTCTGAGAGTACACAGCGCATCAGTCACAGAGTAAGGAACACACATGGGACAGGGTCCCCAATCCGAGACCCACTGCATCCCCCTCCCCCC
>NW_025981837.1:2731-3329 GCF_021869965.1 Rhincodon typus | reverse complement strand
AATTGCTCTCACTGTGTGACTGTTGAGAGTGCCCTGAGCTGCACACCTCCAGAGGGTCTCTGCAGCCTGGTTGGTCCTGGTTGGTTTCCAAGCCTTACCTTTAAACCTGCCAGTCGCGGTCTTCCACAGGAGGAAGCCGTCATGGACCAGCTTCCTCCGGATCATGTCCTCTTTCCGAAAGGTCCTGCCGTTGTGCATGGGAGCCACGGCCTTGGGGTCCATGCGGTTGTAGACATCCTGCAGCCGGTACCTTTTCTCACAGTCATGGACCTCCTGGTCCACAGCGGAAATGAGATCCTTCAGCAAGGCCAGGGAGTTGCTCAAATCCCTGCGATCCTCCTCATTCCCTGCACAATATCACAATAATCTCTGCTTCACTCCGCCAGCTCTCGCTGTCCCTGCACTGTCCCAGCCCCCACCCCCCTGCTAAAGGCAGGCCAATCTGCCCTCCTCTCCCATCATAAGGGCATGGCCTAGCCCCCGACATTAAAACTGCACCAAGCCCATGTTGTTTCCATTGGATTCCCTTGGCCAAAGATCCACCAACTCAAACCCTGATGCCGGGGCCTTACTCAGACCCTGACCCCGGGGCCTTACT
>NW_025981837.1:1121-2721 GCF_021869965.1 Rhincodon typus | reverse complement strand
ACCCTGATGCCGGGGCCTTACTCAGACCCTGACCCCGGGGCCTTACTCAGACCCTGACCCCAGGCCCAACTCAGACTCTGACCCTGGGCCTAACTCAGACCCTGACCCCAGGGCCTTACTCAGACCCCGACCCTGGGGCCATACTCAGACCCTGACCCTGGGCCTTACGCAGACACTGGGCCAAACTCAGACCTTGACCCCGGGGCCTTACTCAGACCCTGACCCTGGGTCTAACTCAGACCCTGACCCCGGGGCCTTGCTCAGACCCTGACCCCGGGGCCTTGCTCAGACCCTGACCGTGGGGCCTAGCTCAGACCCTGACGCCAGGGCCTAGCTCAGACCCTGACTCCTGACCTTACTCAGACCCTGACCCCTGGCCTTGCTCAGACCCTGACACCGGGGCCTTGCTCAGACCCTGACCCCGGGGCCTTGCTCAGACACTGACCCCAAGCCTTGCTCAGACCCTGGGGGCCTGAGGCCTGTCTCTAAGTCCTGCTTGGACAATGACCCCTAACGTGAGCCTGGCCCTCAGGAGGCTCTATCGTTCCGACGCGGTGATTCCTACCTTTGGTGTTGTGCAGAATCCGATCAATGAGAACGGGATATTTTGTGATTCTCTGCGTGACCAGCAGGATACATTCCTGGATCCCATGTCTCCTCAGCACAGGGCTTCTCATCATTCTCTATAAACACACAGGGAGCCACGGGTCAGGACAGGGACAGCATGGGGTTAGATACAGAGTAAAGCTCCCTCTACACTGTCCCCCATCAAACACTCTCAAGACAGGGACAGCATGGGGTTAGATACAGAGTAAAGCTCTCTCTACATTGTCCTCCCCATCAAACACTCCCAGGGACAGGGACAGCACGGGGTTAGATACAGAGTAAAGCTCCCTCTACACTGTCCCCCCATCAAACACTCCCAGGACAGGGACAGCACAGGATTAGATACAGAGTAAAGCTCCCTCTACACTGTCCCCCCCATCAAACACTCCCAGGACAGGGACAGCACGGGGTTAGATACGTTGACAATGCAGGGATTGGAATGGTGCGTCGGAAATTCTGGTTTGGGTTAAAAACTCCATGCAGAGGGGAGGGGGGTTAATGGGGGTTTAATAATGGGGGAATGGAAATCCACATCCACGTGACTCCAGGCCCCTACAGTGATGCAGTGAATGTTAACTCCCAACATTCACCCTCCCCCACATCCCAGTCTCGCTGTCCTAATAACGGCCCACTCTAACAGAATGATGGTCGATGGGTTTCTGGGGACAGCGGGGTGTGGTGGGACCGCAGGGGGTCGAGGGGTGGAATCTCTCTGTCTGGTCCTAAGTTACCCAGGTTGAGGTGGGGTCCTGAGCTCAAACTCTGTGGGGTCTGGGCGTCCTGATGTCAGTCCGTGTGGGAGGTCCTGAGGTCAGCCCATTGCGGGGTTGAGAGTGAGGGTCCTGACGTAAGCCTGTTGGGGGGAGAGCGGTTTGGGTGAGGGTCCTCATGTGAGTCAGTGTGGGGAAGGGGAGGGCTGTATGTCCTGAGGTCAGCTTATTGCAGGGGAGGGTGAGGGTCCTGAGGTCAGCCTATTGCAGGGGAGGGTGAGGGT
>NW_025981837.1:836-1021 GCF_021869965.1 Rhincodon typus | reverse complement strand
GTTCAGAGTGCAAGGGTCAGAGTGTGGGGTCAAAACATATGGGTCAGAGTGGCACGGCCAAGGTTCAGAGTGCAAGGGTCAGAGTGTGGGGTCAAAACATATGGGTCAGAGTGGCACGGCCAAGGTTCAGAGTGCAACGGTCAGAGTGTGGGGTCAAAACATATGGGTCAGAGTGGCACGGCCAA
>NW_025981837.1:0-736 GCF_021869965.1 Rhincodon typus | reverse complement strand
ACATCAGCGATTCCCGGCGACGTTCCAGCAGCCGGGATAGGAACTGAACGTGACATTCGATCAGCTCATCGAGAGCCGGGAACATGGTGTCGACTATGCAGTGGTCCATCTGTAACTCCTCCAACATTCCCTTCCGGAAAATATCCGACATTATCTTCAGGGTCCTCATGTGATGTACCTCTGTCTGGATCAACTCTGGGACGAGAGAGAGAGACTGGGTCAGAATGGCAGGGTCAGAGTAAAATGGTCAAGGTTTAGAGTTTACAGGTCAGAGCATGAGGGTCAAAGCACAAGGGTCAGAGTGCAAGGGTCATGGTTCAGAGTGTATGGGTCCAAGTGTGAGGGTTAACATACAAGGGTCAGAGTGGCAGGGCAAGGGTCAGAGTGTGGGGGTCAAAATATATGGGTCAGAGTGGCACAGCCAAGGTTCAGAGTGCAAGGGTCAGAGTGTGGGGGTCAAAATATATGGGTCAGAGTGGCACGGCCAAGGTTCAGAGTGCAAGGGTCAGAGTGTGGGGTCAAAGTACATGGGTCAGAGTGGCACGGCCAAAGTTCAGAGTGCAAGGGTCAGAGTGTGGGGTCAAAACATATGGGTCAGAGTGGCACGGCCAAGGTTCAGAGTGCAAGGGTCAGAGTGTGGGGTCAAAACATATGGGTCAGAGTGGCACGGCCAAGGTTCAGAGTGCAACGGTCAGAGTGTGGGGTCAAAACATATGGGTCAGAGTGGCACGGCCAA
>NW_025981836.1:0-5197 GCF_021869965.1 Rhincodon typus | reverse complement strand
AAATTATACATCAGCCTGGAGGCAAAGTTACCAGTTTGATTGAGGACCCAGTGACATTTTCAAATGTATCACTGATTTATTGAAAAAATGAAGCTGAAATAACAAATATTAATGTCTCAATTATTTTTTACAAAAAACGTAACGTAAAGCACAAGAAACTCTCCCTCCCTAAAGACAAAAACGCACATCCATAAGAACAGTTGGTTTCTAGAACATTCCCACACACTTGAGAGCAGGCACAGGTCACTTCTTTACAGTTCCTAATACGGAGGGTGAAGATGTTGCTGTCCTGAAGGATTCTCTCCCAGTTCCCTGAAGACAAACAGAGTTTGGAATTTTCTGTCTTTTAGTCTAAGTTGTGATCAATTTTCGGTTGTGAAGAAACATGAACACAGGGAAAATGTATTCACTCGTTTAACTGCCTGAGGGGATTTTGAAACAGAGTCTCCTTCTCCCTGGAACGGGATCTTTTCCCTCGGGATCTAATCTTTTGTTCAATTAACAGAAATCTAGCCGTTCACAAATAATGTCGATTATAGAATGTTCCGGGGAATGTCGGTTACAGAATGCGATGGAGTCAGAAAGATCCCCATCACAAAGGCCCTTCTGTCCATCAGTTTTGGTGAGACCCACTCAGCCTCGCGGTGGAAATCTCTCCTCAAACTCAACTCAACTGGCAAACACAAATTAAAGGCATTGCCAGATCAGCTGAAGTGGTCAGTTATCTCACATTCTCAATCCACCTCACAGAACCAGCCCAGACACCACAAACCCAGAGGGAATATCTGTTCAGCATGGAGCACTGTACAGACCAGGCTAGTGTCCTGCTCAATACAACCCGGCAATCTGTCCAGAGTGGGACACTGTGCAGGCCTCACCAGTCAAATAGATATCAGTCCAGCACGGGGAGCTGTGTAAACCACACCAGTGCCTTGATCTATAAACCTGGACTGGATGCCTGTCCAGTGCGGAGAGCTGTGCAGACCACATGAGTGCATTGATCTATAAATCCGGACCAGGTATCTCTCCAGCATGGGGGGCTGTGAAGTGAACACCACTGAACTGATCTGTAAACCAGGAGCAGTTACCCTCCCAGTGTGTAGATCTGTACAGACCACCCCAGTGCAGTGCTCGGTAACGCTGTGTTAAATCGTTGCCCAGCCTGGGGAAACTTGCAGCCCATGCTGGAAGTGACAGGATGTGGGGGTCCCATCCATTTACAGCTCCATATCTCCAATGTGCCATGACAAGGGGTGCCATGGGTGTGAAAATCACTGCCAGAGAGAGATAGTGGGGCATTAGTTTATTTACCAACAAATGGGATGTGTTGGGTATATCAAAAGAGAGGGCGAGATTGAGATACAATGTCATGGAAGGATGCTTTCACAAGTTTTAGAATGCTGACATGTAGACATTTTGATAGCATCTTGCAACATGCGTCAGTTTTTCAGGAATGATGCGTGAATAGGATATTGCTCTGAGTTCAGATGATGGAGAGTTTTGAATGAGCATTTGCTCTGCATTTGTGACTGAGAGTGTGGTGAGCACAGTCTTTGGCTCATTGGGCTGAATCTAACAATAATTTGTCTCAGCGACATTTTAATTGAGGGATAATCTGCAGGAGACCGAGCTAGTTTTCTGATGCTATCTTATTAAACTCCCCTCACTATCTACCTACCCCAGCACATGCCATTCCTCTCATTCAATGCCAGCCTGATTCTCCCACCAATCATGGCTGGTAATAGTTCCAATCACTTGGATGGCCCTGGTATTCCATGATCCCTGGCGCAGGTGCCATCTTTAAAAGGCCAATGAGCACACAGTTGACCTTTCTCAGTTCGGAGCCACCCTGCACGGTTTACCCCGAGACTGGCACATACGGGGCAATTGCACCAAGATTTGTCGAAAGGGGCACGGAGGTCCTGGTGGATGGGCTAGTACAGAGAAGGACCATTCTCTTCCCAGAGGAGTCCCACTGGACCCATCAAGCATGGTCTGACCTCACCACCCAGCTCAGTGCAGTATCTGCAGTCTGAAGAAATGTCCAGCAATACAGGACATGCATCAGTAACCCTCCCGGCTCTGCCAGGTTAAGTGTCACCGTATTCTCTCTGCTCCCTCTCTCTCTTTCTGTCTCCCTTTCTCTCGCGCCTCAGCTACTCCCCTACACTGTAAACAGTGCATGGATTAAACATGTTGACTGTCTCACTCAAGCCACCTCACCATTCCCCCCCACCCCCGCCTACACCATCACTAACAGCAGGACCAACCAGTTTGACCCTCACTCCCTCCCTCCCTTTCTCTCATTCCAGGAGAAACAGCCTGGAATAGGACAGAAAGTGCCAAGCCGGGTGTTGGAGTGTCCGACATCAGTTCTGTCGTCCCTTGCCCCTACCATGAGGAGAGGAGACTGGTATGAGCCGGAGAGAACCGGGACGACCCGTGTGGATATTCTGAAACATCCCCGTCCCACCAACCGAGTCAGGAGCAAAGTTTAGTGAAGGGTAATTCTCACTTTAAACCCACTGTCAGTTCCATTTCCTCCTGGCACAGCTTAGAAGCCATGGCCCTAATGCCATCTCCTGTTTATATTGAGTCGGTATGAATGGGGTCCCATGATCTCCCACGGTAAATCAGTAATATTAATCAGAATTTAAGAAATCCAAACTTAGCTGGAAGCTGGCACTTAAAATGTGACCAAAATCTGCGCATGGTTTGGTCTTATGTACTGGGTAGCGTCCATGCCACTGAGGCAGATAGCTGGATTTGATTCCCACCCCTGAACCTGTGGTAATGTCTCCAGCTCTGGAACAGAAGTTCTGGATTCAAGTCCTGCCTGTTTCAGAATTGTGTCACAGCATGTCAGAACAGGTTAATGAGCAACACACCAGAGAATAATGTTGCAGGTTCAGGGGCTGTCGCAGTATGGTGGTACTGTCTCTACTTTTGGGCCCAAAGGTCTAGATTCAAATCCCACAAAGGTGTTTCATAATATGTCTGAACAAGTTGATTAAAATTATTTTAGAATTGTGACTTGATCCAGGAGGAGGAGGTATCAATTTTGAATTTCAGGATTTAGGCCCAGGATGACAGAAAGCATAGCCATTCGTGTTGATTGGAGTAAAATTTGCACCTTATAGATATTTGTAAAATCATGAAGGCATGGCCAGGGTGAATAGTCAAGATCTTTTTCCCAGAGTAGGAGAGTCCAAAATGAGCAGGTTTAAGGAGAGAGGGGATAAAATTAGAAAGGACCTAAGAGACAACCTTTTCACGCAGAGGATAATGCGTGCATGGAGCAAAGTACCAAAGGAAGTTGTGGAGGCTGGTAAAAACAACATTTAAAAGGCATCGGGATGGGTATATGAACAGGAAGGGTTTACAGGGATGTGGGCCAAATGCTGGCAAATGGGACGAGATGAATTTTGGATATCTGGTTGGCATGGACAAGTTGGACTGAATGGTTTGTTCCTATTCTGTACATCTTTTTGATTCACTCATCCAATTGATCCAGATCTCTTTGTAATCTTAGATAACCTTCTTCCCTGTCCACTGTAAAACCAATCTTGGTGTCATCCGCAAACTTGCTGGTTGTGCCTTCTACAATTCACACCTAAATCATTTTCATATATGAGAAACAAATGTACATTCAGCACCGATCTCTGTGGATCACTGCTGGTCATAAGCTTCCAGCCTGAGAAACGACCCTACATGATCACTCTGTCTCCTACCATTCAGCAGAAATACACAGAAACACACACACCGGCATATAGGGACACAGACACAGTTGTGATAAGTTTTGATTAATAAGGGGATCAAGGGTTACATTGAGAAGACAGTAGAATTGTGTTGAGAAACATGTCAGGCATGATCGAACAGCAGAGCAGATTGCTCCAAATTCTTACGCTGTATGGTCTTACGGTATCAGGAATATTTTCCCATGAGAGCAGTGGAGGCTGAGATTGATAAATACTTTACTGAACAGAGTCAATGGAAATGTGGGATAGGTTTGTGGGGCTGAATGGTCACATCTGCTCCTATTTGTTGTGCACTTTAAAGAGGAGGTGACTTGCTGTGAGGTTAACACACTTTAAGGAGTCTCCTAATTAAGATTGAGATAAGGATTTTGCTTTCTCTATAATATTGTGCTAACTGTAGTGTTGTCATCCCCAGGGAACATGGAAGACTCGGTTATTAAAGATTTTTAATGCTGACCTCAACTGACCTTTGATGATCAGCAGAGTCAATATTTATTGGGAATAAACAGGAATGGGGTGTTCGGCCATAAACAGATCAGCCTTGATCTTTCTAAATTGAGCAGCAGGCTCGGGGTCCAAATGGCCAACTGCAGGTCCTATCTGATGTGTTGTTATCTCACTCCACCCCTCGAGGATGTTACAGAGGTAAAGGAAGACCCATTCAGCCAGTCAGGATCACGACAGATAGAAGGAGACCATTCTGCCCCTCGAAGGAGTTACATAGGAATCGAATGAAATATTCAGTCATAGAGTCATAGAGGTATACAGCATGGAAACAGACCATTTGGTTCAACTCATCCATGCTATTCAGATATCCTGAATAAATCTAGCCCCATTTGCCAGCATTTGGTCCATACCCCTCTCAACCCTCCCTATTCATGTACCCATCCAGATGCCTTTTAAATGTTGTAACTGTATCAGCCTCCATCACTTCCTCTGGCAGCTCATTGCATACACGCACCACCCTCTGCATGAAAATATTGCCCTTTAGGTCACTTTAAAATCTTTTCCCTCCCATCTTAACCTGTGCCCTCTCGTTTTGGACTCCCCACCCCGGGAATAAGACCTTGACATTTTACCCCGATTTACCATAATTTTATAAACCTCTACAAGGTCACCCCTCAATGACAATTGTTTATTTTATTGTGCAGCAACTGCAGGAATTTTTTCACACAGCACCCACAGCCAAAAATGAAATTAATCATTAAGATTATCTGTATTTGTGGTGTTGATAAAGGGACAAATGTTAACCAGGCCAGTGGGAAACTTCCCCTCCTCCTCAATATGTGTCCGGGGAAAATTGAGCACCGCATTGAGAGGGCAGACAAGATTTGTTGCTGCTTCTGAAAGACAGCATTTTTGACCATGCAGCATTCTACTCAAGTGTTAGTCCATATTCTGTACTTGTCTTTTAATCTCTCAAGAATCAGTATCATTGA
>NW_025981835.1:0-5197 GCF_021869965.1 Rhincodon typus | reverse complement strand
GGGGACTTATCTATCCTCATGTTTTTCAAAATTTGTAGCACATCCTCTTTCCTAACATCAACCTGTTCGAGCGTATCTGCCTTTTTCATGCTATCCTCACAAACGTTAAGGTCCCTCTATCCCTGATTGGCACTGTCGTTACTCTGACCATCCTCTTGCTCCTCACATAAGTGTAGAATGCCTTGGGATTTTCCTAAATCCTACCTGCCATACCCGCCTTCTTGCTCTCCTAAGTCCATTCTTCAGTTCCTTCCTGGCGACCTTGTCGACCTCTCGAGCTCTGTCCGATCCTTGTTTCCTTAACTTTAAGTAAGCTTCCTTCTTCCTCTTGACTAGATGTTCCACATGTCTCGTCATCCAAGGTTTCTTCACCTTACCATCCTTTCTTTGCCTCAGTGGGACAAACCTATCCAGTAGCTGCAGCAAGTGCTCCCTAAACAACCTTCACATTTTTGTCATGCATTTCTCTGAGAACATCTATTCCCAAACTCCACGCCAAAGTTCTTGCCTGACAGCATTGTAATCCCCCCTCCCCCAAAAGTGAAATAACATACCTGGGCTCATCGAGGAGTTGTACCCAGGACCTCTCGCATGTTAACACTGCATAGTACCCTATGCAAGGGTCATACCACTAATCCAACAAGCCTTTACTGTTTGTGGCTTCATATAATTCATATAATTGCTGTGGGAAATTGCCCCGTTGTGTGCGGGGATGTGCAGGCCAGGTTGGTAAGCCATGCTAAATGCGGGTTTATGAAAATTAGCGGGTGTCACGATTTCATACTTGGCTCTGGACGAGAATGGTCACCGTTTCATATCGGGCTCTGGGGTATAATGTTCACTCTTTTATGTTGGGCTCTGCGAGAGAATGTTTACTGTTTTATATCGGACTCTGTGGGAGAAAGTTCACTGGTTTATACTGGGCTGCGGGGGAGAGTGGTCACGGTCTAACATCAGGCACTGGGGCCGAATGTTCACTGTTGTACATCGGGCTCTGGGGAGATTAGTCACTGGTTTATATCGATCCCCATTCTACTCCTCCTATACTTTCACGGGTGTGATATGTGCTGCAACAGATACCTGCAGCCCTTCAATCAAAACAAAAATGAATGGCAAGCTGAACGTATCTTTTAGACTCAGTGACCAACAAAGGCTTTGTGTCTGTGAGAATGTATATTCCGATAAAGAAAATACGAGCTCTACGACATTTCTGGGATTTACATTTTCCCGTTGGAATATGATTCGGTCCCTTGTTCAAACCAGAATAACTTTCCGGTGTAAGTGTAACATGATCAGCACCGGACTGCAGGGCAAATGCACAAAGCCGAGTGAGCCGCGCACGAGATAATACCGTGCAACATACTTACAGTTATTAAGCCTGTGATGCAAAATAAGTGGCGCCGAAAAAAAAATCCTTCGTCTCGAATGGTAAGCAGATTTAGAATCCGAGAACGGCAGATCCCATTGCGAAATTGTTACACAGGCAGTCCAGGCACGAACAACATTATCATAATTCCTTTCACTTTCCCTGTTTTTCTGCTTAGCTGGTCAGTATTCCGGCGAAGGTTTCCACTTCTGGGCAAGAGCAAATACCAGAGGTCACACGACACCATGTCATACGAGCGATTGTCTCAAAAATGATTTTTGCGATGTTGCTGCCGGAAGACGACAAAAGTGAAGGCACCGGTAAGGGCTTCGAGGAAGCCTATCCTCCTCATCCATTTTCTGAGCTGCTCGGCTATGCCGAGCTACAATATCAATTTCCCACCAGATGCCAATACCCTGGGACATTTCCAAACTGCTCCTCCAAATACACTGGAGGTTTAATCCAACTCCACTTGCCGGAATCTGCTGAAGTCAGGAAATGAAAAGAATAAGAGTAAGAATGACCCACGAAAAGTGAACGCGAGCTATCACAGTCTCGATTAGATGAGGTTTCCCTTCTGATCAACAATGTGGGTGTGCCTGCACCGCAATGATTGCAGCAGATCAAGAAGGTGGCTCATCAGCTCCCTTCTCCAGAACAGAAATGAAGGAAATGGGAGAAATTTCACAGAGCAATACCCTTCTTTTCGCCAGAAAAGGCAAATAACTTGAAGGAGCCTCAATGCAGGATTTTGTTTCACACCAGCAGCAAAATAACGATCTGCATTCACTTTCAACGAATAGGGTGAGCAACACAACTTGCCTGGGACATGGCGTAGCAGCGCAGCCTGCTTGTTCCCACTATCATGCTGGGGGCATTCCGCATGTGATAACCACTGCACCATGGGAACATGGCGTGGAAGCTGACCCGATGGAGGCTGTTGTGCTGTCCCACGTCAAAGATTACTTTGGGCAAAATAGAGAGAAGTTAAACGCATCTTCGGTATAACAGGTAGCCACAGTGGGATGCAAACGCACACCTTTTCAGCGATTGGAACCTGAATCCAGCAGCTTAGACCGCCTGGCCATATCACCACACCATGACCTCAGAGCTCACATATGACATTCCCCAATGATGCGACTGCGCACAACTGATAGAAAGGCACCGGGAAATTCTTGCGAGGAACCCCATCCTTCTTGTCCATTTTCTTTGCTGCTCAGTTATGCCCAGCTACAATATCAGTTTCGCACCAGATGCCGATAGCCCGGCAATCAAAACCAATATCGACGCAAAGCTGAACGCATCTTGTGAGATTCGGTTGAGCAACAAGTATAATGTGCCTGTGCGGAGGTATATTATGCTTCGATAAAGAACACATGACTGCACCATATTTCCGGGTTCACCCACATCACTTCTGTCACACACTGAAAACTCACAATTTTTCCCCTCTGTTACCGAGAATGAAGATTTTGTTGAATAAACCCACACGGTCACAAAAGAAGATAATTTTCCTTGTGAATTGGGTAATGTTCAGGGAGACTTCATTGATGCTTTCCGTGGTATCCTCAGAATTAGGTAATTCTGGTACAGCTCCATTTGACATGGAGCCGCCCAAGAAGTGACCATTCTCATTCTGTGACTCTGAACAGCCTTGTTGGTGCAGAATTGGAGTTGGGTTGGCCCCTCTAAAAGTCTTGTCATTTATTATACAAGCGGCTGCACCTCCAAGCTGATCTCTGGGACTTCCAGTAAAGTGGAAACAACTTGCACTCTGAAACAGGAAACCAGTATCTCAATTAAAGCAGCAGAAGAGAAACCATGTTTTTGGCACCACGAAATCTGCTGACTTTACGAATTATGCTGGAGAACTGAATAGCTGGCCTTCACCACGGAAAGTAAAGTTGCAAGATGCAGCGACGCCCAGCGTGGGGCTCGAACCCACGACCCTGAAATTAAGAGTCTCATGTTCTACCGACTGAGCTAGCCGGGCACGATAGGTGGGTACTTCTTTTCCCATTTCACACTGAGCCAAATCCCTTGCAACCGAATTTCAATGTGACAAAGATGATCCACCTGGAAAAGCACAAGATTCCAGTTCATTCCTCTCAATCACAAATAACATCAGCTACATCTTCCACTTCTCAGCTGTTACTCCTTCAGACCATTATAATCCATTTTCAGCGCTTGTTCCGGGATTTAAAATTCAAAATTCATATTTTAATGTCGGTGCCCTCATCCTTGAGTTGCCCATGCGACTGTCAGTCACTTTGAGAGACGGTGAATCTGCTTCAATAAACCCAGTCATTTCTGTTACAGACTGTGTGAAATGCGTGTCTTTCTGCCCAGTCTCACTCAATACATTCAGCACTTTGTTTGTTCGGTACATAAGCAAATTCTGCAGCTTCGCATCTGGGGACTGGATTTTCACAGTTCGGCTAAAAAGATTCGAAGGTTAAGAAGAATTTGCTGCAGCCGTTGTGAAATGTAAAATGATTTTCGCCCTTTTCCGCACGGGAACAACTGTTCAGGAGGAATAGGTTTCCACTCGTTGTGTCAAATGAGGTTTCCCAAGTGAGGCACAGAGTAAGTTCCACTCACTTGGAGATTATGTCAACGTTGCTCTGAAGTTTACGGAGCGGGATGGAATCTCCCTGTGTTTTCCTGAGCCTGTGCTTGGTGCATTGAGAGGTTTGGCCCCAGTTGGAGGATCTTGCCTCCCAGGGTTGGACACGAAGCGGCTGATTGAATCTGCAGTGGCCGCTTTCTGCTGGCAGCGGAGGATTGGAGAGTGCGGGGTCAAATCCTGCTGCTTGTCCCTGTCTCACTCCGTGTGGAGCAGGGAAAGAGAAAATCATTCATGGGTTTATTTGATTCCAATCTCTTCATAGATTTCTATGAATTAAATGAAGGTACATTTTGATAATAACTGTATTAAAACCTGTATGTCCGGGGTCTGACTGGATAACTGTGGAGCTGACAAAGTTTCGAAGCTATCTCCTGAAGGTACAATCCCGATTGACAATCTTCTGTGTCACCGGAAATGTCGATGAGCAGGAAAACACAAGAACATAGAACAGAGAACATTACAGCGCAGTACAGGCCCTTCGGCCCTCGATGTTGCGCCGACCTGTGAAACCAATCTGAAGCCCATCTAACCTAAACTATTCCATTATCATCCATATGTTTATCCAATGACCATTTAAATGCCCTTAAAGTGGGCGAGTCTACTATATTTGCAGGCAGGGCATTCCATGCCCTTACTACTCTCTGAGTAAAGAACCTACCTCTGACATCTGTCCTATATCTATCACCCCTCAATTTAAAGCTATGTCCCCTCGTGCTAGCCATCACCATCCAAGGAAAAAGACTCCCACTGTCCACCCTATCTAATCCTCTGATGATCTTGTATGTCTCTATCAAGTCACCTCTTAACCTTCTTCTCTCTAACGAAAACAGCCTCAAGACCCTCACCCTTTCCTCATAAGACCTTCCCTCTATACCAGGCAACATCCTGGTAAATCTCCTCTGCACCCTTTCCTATGTTTCCACATCCTTCCTATAATGTGGTGACCAGAACTGTACGCAATACTCCAAGTGCGGCCGCACCAGAGTTTTATACAGCTGCAACATGACCTCATGGCTCCGAAACTCAATCCCTCTACCAATAAAACCTAACATACTGTACGCCTATCTTAACAACGCTATCAACCTGGTGGCAACTTTCAGTGATCTATGCACATGGACACCGAGACCTTTCTGCTCATCCACACTACCAAGAATCTTACCATTAGCCCAGTACTCTGTATTCCTGTTACTCCTTCCAAAGTGAAT
>NW_025981834.1:0-5198 GCF_021869965.1 Rhincodon typus | reverse complement strand
CTGCTGTGTTCATCCAGCTCTACGCCTTGTTTTCTCAGATTCTCCAGCATCTGCAGTTCCCACTATCTCTCCGTTCACACATGCCTGGTAGCTATCATTAAAGTGAAGGTATAATTCCCTTTATTTTCATCCTACGTTACTGGGTTAAAACTGCATCAGGGCAAAAATGGGATGCCAAAAAGACCTGCTCAATTTCAATTCACTTGTCCACTGGTTTCAGCTGGATGGAGAGAGTTAGAATCGTCTGTGATTATCATAAACCTTTTATTTGCTTTACTTTGATTTACTTTGCCAAGTGCTTGGATTAAACAAGAAGAATCAAAATTATTCTACAAGCATTTTTAACTTGCATAGTGATTTTGCAAACAATTTTGTCATCTCCCTTTGGAAGCACTGAGATTGTGATACAAAGGATCTAAGTAAACCTTTGTGAAATGTAGGATAATAGCAATGGACTGCCATTATTATAGCTTTCTATTATGCAGCCTCAGTTTCTGGAAGCTTTTTCAAAGTAGTCATTTCATGAACTTTCTGTGCCAAATAGAAAGGCAGATCAAAGTCCTGACTCTTTATTTTAAGATAAAATGGGAAATGTGTGGAAAGGGCATTATTGTGTAAGTACAAGATATACCCATTCTTCTAAGGTAAGTTGATAAGCTGCAAGCAAGTGATATGGGAAGAAACACAATACTGTTCTACACTTTCATTTGAATAATTTAAATTCTAATAACTTTAGTTTTATTCGTGAAGACTTCTTGTAACCTTGGATACTCTTGAACTTATGACTTGATGTATGATTGTGACCTGATAGACCAGTGAAAATGAAACAATAACTTTGTCTCTAAAGGTGCTCAAACTATGAATACTGATTCCAAGTAATTTAGTGGAATTTCTAATCAGTTATTTTAATCTAATTGAGTGTAAAAAGAGAAACAAAATCTAGAACAGTATTATCTTCATGATTTTTCATGCAATATCGTACTTAATTACAAATAGCTGTTGAACTACTTTCACTCATTCATGTAACTTTGAGGGCTTTCCTTCTGGGTCAGTTAGTAAATGCTTTGTTTGATATGTAACTGAGCCATATTGACTTACATGTTGCTGCTAATATCTGACCTCATTCAGAATGATATGATTAACACTTAGCTGACAAGTGAAGTGTTCCAGGAAGTCACTCAGATAAATCAAACTGCTATCAGTGGTTTGAGAAGGTGCTTTGCCATTACCTTCCCGTGATAACTAGAAATGGGCAATAAGGTGACAGCCTTCCTAGTGGTGCTCACATCCTGCAAATGGGAATAACTGCAACTGCCTTCAATGAATTAGGGGAAAATATTCAGCCAAGGTTCTCATTTTGATCTATGTATGTGCTTCAGTTTTGATGTCAAGCAACAAATAGATTTGTTAAAGCTATGATACTTTCCTGACAAATTTCACCGCCAAACTCCACTCAAAGGAAATGGCAACAGGAGAGCAAAAAAAACTAAATAAAAAGTGCAATGAATTGAGGATGCTGTAAATCAGGAACAAAAACAGAAGTTGTTGGAAAAGCTCAGCAGGTCTGGCAGCATCTGTGAAGAAAAAATCAGAGTTAACGTTTTGAGTCCGGTAGCCCTTCCTCACAGCTACCATCAGTTCTGAGGAAAGGTTACTGGATCCGAAACGTTAACTCTGATTTTTTCTTCACAGATGCTGCCAGACCTGCTGAGCTTTTCCAACAACTTCTGTTTTTGAGCAAAAAAAACTTATCATTTATTGAGCACTTTCAACATAGTAAAATGTCCCAAATCATTTCACATTGCAATTACCAAACAAAATTTGATTCCCAGCCACATAAGGAGATTATCAGACAGATGACCCAAAGCTTGGGCGAGTAAGTAGGTTAAAGCAGCATCTTAAAGGAGAAAAAGTGGAATGGTATAGGGATAAAATTTCAGAGCTTGGGATTATAGCTGTCAAAAATGGAGTGATTAAAATCAAGAGTGTGCAAAAGATTGTAATTGGAAAATCACAGACGGTTGAAAGTTGGGACAAGGTTACAGATAGTTGAGGTCATGAAAAGATTTCAAAATTGAAAATAATAGTAACTTAGGTGGCATTTTGAACTTCCTACAGGGAACGTGGTTTAGGGGAGCAAAAATCAAAACATTTTTAAATGGTTGAACTGCAGAGAGCTGGGCAGGAGTCATTATTTGCTTCTGTCAATTGAGGGTTCTCTTCAATTACTGTTTGAAGAAAATGGAGCACACTTGAAGTTTTCTTCCAAATAGCCATAGAGAAAGATTAAGAAGTTGGAGGAATATCTGTGACAGCAGCCTGGGACTGTATAGCACGCCTGATCAATGGTGTTAATTGTTCTCATTCAATGTAAAATTCAACACCACAACTTTGGTACAATGAATGCTGGACTGGCCAACTAGTTAATAAAGTATGCGCCATTATAATTTATCCAGAGAGTTTGCTCATGGGAACCCTGTTAAGCCTTTAATGTATTGTGCCTCTGCTATGAACAAAAAAGCTATTTGCTCAACTAACTCAAAACTCATGAATGCCCTTCATGGTCAAATAACCTAATACATTAGCAAATGAATTATACCATTAAGCCACGAACACAGATTACATCTTTGCATTTATAGAAACACATTTATTCTCCTGCTGGCTCACCTAGCCCTGGGGAAGTGCTTCCACTGGTGCATAATTTAAAATACTAAATGTATTTCCTTCAGGTAAATATGACACTCAATCATTCAACAGGAGATTCTGCCAATAATAACAACAAGAATTAGATTTTAGCTTTCTTATAGATTATCATGCCACCAGTTATAGTGCATTTGTTTTAATCAACATAAACCCTGATTACAGATTTATGAAAATATCCTGCCCGACAGCAAATAGAAAATAAAATGTTGCCAACAACAATGAACGTCAGCGATATCTATCATAAATTACATTGGGAACGGCTTGAGAAAGGACTTTTTCCAAATTAATCAACTTAGCTTATGTATTCACACCCTGGCCCTGGAACTGTTATCTGAAGTGTTCCAGGAAGCCACTCAGATAAATCAAACTGTTATCAGTCGTTTGAGAAGGTGCTTTGCCATGTCCTTCCCGAGATAACTAGAAATGGGCAATAAGGTGACAGCCTTCCCAGTGGTACTCACATTCTGCAAATGGGAATAATTGCAACTGCCTTCAATGAATTATCAAAGGAGCTCTGTACAGCTGTTATAAAGCTTCCCTACATTTAGAAGATATGTAGATAATAAGTTTACTGTATTTGAATCAGCAGCTGTATGTAAGAATTTCCTTACATGCCTTAATGAGCATCACTCTATATTCAAGTTCACCCTTAAAATAGAGTTGCCTAACCAGGTCCCTGTCCTAGATGGGCTAGCTGAGAAACCTGCTAATGGATACTCCATTACAGTCTACTGCAATCATACCTTCACGAGTCAAGATTCCTACAGATCCACATGATACGAGATTAACTTTACTGACAACTACTTAGGGGGTGGCATGGTGGCTCAGTGGTTAGCACTGCTGCCGCACAGCACCAGGAACCCAGGTTCAATTCCACCCTCGGGTGACTGTCTGTGTGGAGTTTGCACACTCTCCCCGTGTCTGCGTGGGTTTCCTCTGGGTACTCCGGTTTCTTCCCACAGTCCAAGGATGTGCAGGCTCAGTGGATTGCTTGTAGTGTTCAGGGATGTGTAGATTAGAAGGGTATAGGTGGATGGGTCTGGGTGGGATGCTTTGAGGGTTGGTGTGGACTTGTTGGGCCAAAGGGCCTGTTTCCACACTGTAGGGATTCTATGATTCTACAACCTTGTAATCAGGGCCCAAGCTATTTGCTCACTGTGCAAGCTTGATGCCAAAGTACAGTGCCATCAAATCTAAATCTATCCTGTGGGATAATATCTGTGCCAATCAAATAATTGCTTGCTATATATCATACAAACTTATGAAGGGTCCAAAAGCTGTCACCTTTTGTTGAAAAAAGTACGCAGCGTAGCTGAAATTGCCCTGGAAAGGTAAGATGTGGCAAAGATTTCAGCAACAGATGAAACTAGCTTTGTCATGCTGCCAGTATGCAGTAGCAGCATGAGTGATATTCTCCACTATCAGCATACTGTTGTCAAACCAAAAACATATTCTACCACACTAATGAGTCATATAAATTATGAATTTCACTGCACATGTAATGCAAGTCTGTTTGGCATATATATAAAAGACCAATGAATCATATCAAACAAAATACCCTGAGATAACAAGGCGTAGAGCTGGATGAACACAGCAGGCCAAGCAGCATCAGAGGAGCAGGAAGGCTGATGTTTCGGGCCTAGACCCTTCTTCAGAAATGGGGGAGGGGAAGGGGGTTCTGAAATAAATAGGGAGAGAGAGGGAGGCGGATAGAAGATGGATAGAGGAGAAGATAGGTGGAGAGGAGACAGACAGGCCAAAGAGGCAGGGATGGAGCCAGTAAAGGTGAGTGTAGGTGGGGAGGTAGGGAGGAGATAGGTCAGTCCAGGGAGGACAGACAGGTCAAGGAGGCGGGATGAGGTTAGTAGGTAGGAGATGGGGGTGGGGCTTGGAGTGGGAGGAGGGGATAGGTGGGAGGAAGGACAGGTTAGGGAGGCGGGGACAAGCTGGACTGGTTTTGGGATGCGGTAGGGGGAGGGGAGATTTTGAAGCTTGTGAAGTCCACATTGATACCATTGGGCTATAGGGTTCCCAAGCGGAATATGAGTTGCTGTTCCTGCAACCTTCGGGTAGCATCGTTGTGGCACTGCAGGAGGCCCAGGATGGACATGTCGTCTGAGGAATGGGAGGGGGCGTTGAAATGGTTCGCGACTGGGAGGTGCAGTTGTTTAGTGTGAACCGAGTGTAGGTGTTCTGCAAAGCGGTCCCCAAGCCTCCGATTGGTTTCCCCGATGTAGAGGAGGCCACAACGGGAACAGCGGATGCAGTATACCACATTAGCAGATGTGCAGGTGAACATCTGCTTGATGTGGAAAGTCTTCTTGGGGCCTGGGATGGGGGTAAGGGGGAAGGTGTAGGGGCAGGTGTAGCACTTCCTGCGGTTGCAGGGAAAAGTGCCGGGTGTGGTGGGGCTGGAAGGGAGTGTGGAGTGGACAAGGGAGTCCCGGAGAGAGTGGTCCCTCCGGAAAGCAGATAAGGGTGGGGAGGGAAAAATG
>NW_025981833.1:3377-5198 GCF_021869965.1 Rhincodon typus | reverse complement strand
TATGTCCCCTCGTGCTAGCCATCACCATCCGAGGAAAAAGGCTCCCAATGTCCACCCTGTCTAATCCTCTGATCATCTTGTAATGATGGGATTATTTGAGAATAACATCATGGTTGGCACAGGCATGGTGGGCCTAAGATCCTGTTCCTGTTCTGTACTGCTCTATGTTCAGTTAAATGGAATGTAGAAGTAGTCAGGTTTTTAAAAAATTATAGAAGGGACTAGTTAGGCCACAGCTGGAATATTGTGAATAGTTTTGGGCCCCTTATCTAAGGAAAGATATAGTGGCATTGGATGCAGTTCAGAGAAGGTTACTAGGCTGATATGGTGTATGGAGGGACTGCCTTATGAGGAGAGGTTGAGTAGATTAGGCCCGTATGCATTGAAATAAAGAAGAATGAGAGGTGACCTCATTGAAACATGGAGGATTCTTAGGGGACTTGAAAGGGTAGATGAAGGGAGGTCATTTCTCCTTTCGGGAGAGTCTGGGACCAAGAGCATAATCTCAGAATAAGGGCTCACACCAGGTAAGACAGAGATGAGGAAGAATTTCTTTTCTTAGTGGATAATGAATCCATGGAATTGTTTAGTGTAGAGGGCTGTCAAGGCTGGGCTGTTAAGTATATTCAAGGCTGAGATAGACTGATTTCTCGTCATTATGGGATTGAAGAGTTAAGGAATAAGGCAGGAAAGAGGAGTAGAAGATTATCAGATTAATCATGATCTCAGTGAATCAGTGGAGAAGACCTGATGGGCCGAATGGCCTCCTTCTGCTCCTAGATCTTATGATCTCATTGTTCACCTGTATTCCTATTTACTTTTTCTATGTATTTGAAGTGCCTTTGCAACCTGAAGTTATGTCATAGTTTTATCTATTGTTCTGTCTCTGGTAGAGTTATGCAGTGTGACAGTTTAAAATAGGGAATAGCTCCACAGAATGTGGATCCTAAGTACAGCAACATGACATTTCCTCTACCCATTGTGTTTTGTCTGTTTTAAAAGCAGGACAGGTCGTTGATCATTATGTTAATATGTGCAGTGAGATGCTGAGCAGGAATTGTGTGAGATAAATGGCTTTTAGTGCTTGTCTAAAAATGACACCTGCCTTGGTTTCTAATTCCTCCGCCATCTCCATTGGCTGGGTAATTGGTGGTTTCTATTTTAAGAGAAAGCACAAAATAAACACAATTGCAAACAGCTGAGCACGAGGAGAAGCAATTCCTCAGTTCCCAGACCGAAACAGCACTCAATCAGTGCTGCCACTTCCTACTTTGGGAATTGTAAATAAAATTCAATCATCAAAGAGCCAGACATTGGTGACTGCACAAAGGATGAGTGAATGATCAATAGATCAATGAGAGGGGCAGTGGATTAGTTTGAGAGTCAGTGGATCAATGGGGGAGACAGATCAGTGAGAGGTGTAACGAACAGCAAGAGGGCTGTCAATCATTGAGAGGGGCAGTGGATCAGTGAGAGGGGCAGTGGATCAGTGAGGGGGGCAGTGAATCAGTGAGGGGGGCAGTGAATCAGTGAGGGGGGCAGTGAATCATTGAGAGGGGCAGTGGATCAGTGAGGGGGGCAGTGGATCAGTGAGGGGGCAGTGAATCATTGAGAGGGGCAGTGAATCAGTGAGAGGGGCAGTGGATCAGTGAGAGGGGCAGTGAATCAGTGAGAGGGGCAGTGAATCAGTGAGGGGGGCAGTGAATCAGTGAGGGGGGCAGTGAATCAGTGAGGGGGGCAGTGAATCATTGAGAGGGGCAGTGAATCATTGAGAGGGGCAGTGGATCAGTGAGGGGGGCAGTGGATCAGTGAGGGGGGCAG
>NW_025981833.1:0-3367 GCF_021869965.1 Rhincodon typus | reverse complement strand
GAGAGGGGCAGTGAATCAGTGAGAGGGGCAGTGGATCAGTGAGAGGGATAGTGGATTCACCATTCCTTTGTTTTCTAAACTTGATTATTCTAACATGCTTCTGCCTGTGTTCTAACTTGCACCAAGTTCCATCATCCACTCCTGTGCTCACTGAACTCCACTGACATTTGGTTAAGGAATGTCTTGGCTTTAAAATTCTCATCCTTGTCTTCAAATCTCTCTATGGCCTTACCCCTGCCAACCGCAGTCATCTCCTACAGCCCTACAATCCTCTGTATATTTGGCTCCTCTAATGCTGGCATTTTGAGTCGGCCTGATTTTAATAAATGGCCATGCTTTAACAGCCAAAGCCCTTGGATTAGAGTCCTTGCATTCCCAAGGGATGATGAGAATTCAGACTCAGAATTTCAGGGAGGTAGGATGAAATTATTGGCCACACTTCTTTTGGTGACCTATTTGGGAAGACAAAGTGTACCAGAAGTGCCACACATGAAGTTATTCATTACTGATGCTTTGTTTGTCTGTTTTCGAGCTTTGTTGTTGTGGTGGCAAACTCTTCCCCTCAGCTGGTGTCACCATTTACACCAGTTGTCAGCCAAACTTTCACTTGTCATGACTGATTGATCTGACAGCATCTTTGAAACAGAGCTGTAAGCACCTTGCTGATCTCTGAATTCATTCATTGATGGTGTGTGGGAATTACTAATAAGGCCAACATTCGTTGCCCACTCTTGTCCACCCTTGAACCAAGTGGCTTGTTCAGCTATTTCTGAGACAGTTAAGGGGTAAGCACATTTCTGTGGATCTGGAGTCACGTGTAGGCCAGTCCAGGTAGGGAGAACAGAGTTCCTTCACCAAAGGATATTAGTGAAGCAGATGGATTTTGGCAGTAGTTAAATATGATTTTCAATCCAGATTTTATTAATATCATCTGAATGTCACCAGCCATAGTGGGATTTTAACCTGTTTCCCCAGAGTATTTGCTGGGCCTTTGGATTACTAGTCCAGCGACAAAACCAGTACAGTACTGTTCCGTGATAACAAGGTGTAGAGCTGGATGAACACAGCAGGCCAAGCAGCATCAGAGGAGCAGGAAGGCTGACGTTTCGGGCCTAGAACCTTCTTCAGAAAATGTTACCACTGTCTATTTAAGGAGTGCTAACATTATTTTTCATTCAAACTATTCAGTGCAGAGTTTCTACCTTAAAAACAGCAGAAAATTATGACAAACTGTAATGTAAGTGCAAGATTTTCAATTCTTTCTGTCTCATCAACCTGGATCTTGTCATTCGCATTGGATTAATCCCAGAGGTTCAGTACACTCATTGCTTGCTAATGACAGGATAATACTTAACATTTTCAGTATAATGACAAAGTTTCTGTCACTTATTTCTGCTGTTCCCTATTGAAAGGAGATGTTGAACTGTTGAGCATTACTGAGATTCAGCTGTGCACATAGGCAGAAACAGGATCTTTTATCAAATTGGGGCAATAGCTTCTGGTGTTTGTAAGATGGATTATTATTTAATTTTTAATACAAAATAATTCTGCAGGTTCAAGCACTCCCCTGTACATCACGCTCCTTATTCCTTTCAGTATAGCTACAGATACTATCCTCCTTAAACCCTGAAACAAGTAGTGTTTAAAAGGTTGAATGCATGAATGTGGCTTACCACTTACAGCTCACATGACAATGTACAATTATCAAGGTGTACAGGATTTAAACTTTTGGACCCATTTTCACTTGTGCTGATTGTTGGGAAAATTTTGAATTTTTGCAGATAACTTTAGCAAGTGCTTTCAGCTGTCGAGACTCTGGAATTCTTTCTCCAAGTGTCTGCCTCTCTGTTCGTTTAAGACATTCCTTTAAACCTGTCTTAAGTTTTTGACCATCTTACGTTATGGGTTATCATCTGTTCTTGTTAACTCTGGGGTGCCTTCCTACATTAAAGATACTGTATAATTACATGTTTTTAGTAAATGCTCTGTGTAGTGTATCTAACAATTCCTTTCTGTTGTGAACAGGCCCAGAGGAAGCAGCTGTGGGTTGCACTGATCGAGAAAGCTCTAGCTAAGCTCCATGGCTCTTACTTTGCCCTGCAGGCTGGGCGGGCCATTGAAGGTCTAGCCACTCTAACAGGCGCCCCTTGTGAGAGCCTCATGCTTCAAGTCAGTTCGACTAATCCACGTGAAGAACCCATTGATACAGATCTCATTTGGGCCAAAATGCTGAGCTCAAAGGAAGCTGGGTAAGCAAAATGTACACATATGTTCTTAAGATGGGTCACTGGACCCGAAATGATAACGCTGATCTCTCTGTACAGATGCAGCCAGACCTGCTGAGATTTTCCAGCAATTTTTGTTTTTCATTCAAATTTTCAACATCCACAGTCATTTTGCTCTTTTATTACATACATTGGATTTGAATCAATATAAATGTCAATGTACATTTTACCGATGTGTAATCTGCAATTCTTCGCTGTATTTTTAATATTGAGTATCCATATACAGATGCACTTATTGTTTGGTTTGAATTAGAATTCCATATCAAATAAAAGATTAGAGGATTGGCCATCCCAGAGCTTCCAATCTTGAACAGCAGAGATATGAGTCAACTGTAAGTCAGTACAGGATGTTGCTTCAGTGTTCAGTGATGCATATGATAATATGACAGCATTGTCATATATTCCTGTCTGATCAGTGCCAACTAAAGTTTTATTTCACCAAGCTTATTTTAATAACACACCAAGTATTCGATGATATTCTGAAACTGTCATATTGCAACACTCTCCAGGAAATAAAGTAATCACAGAATAATATGATGAAAGCATGGAAGACAGCCATTTGGAGTACTGTGTATATACTGCCACTTTGATAGAGTGATCCAATTAGTATTAATTGCCTGAATTTTCCCAGCAGAAAGTCCCCATCTCTGCCAACAAAATGTGTCCCCTAGCCCCTCAAACAGGGTAACCTGCTGAGATACCCAGATCCACAGGATAAATCCAAATCAGCATTGAGGCCTTTTTTAAAAAATATTATCGCAGCTTCTACTGACTATCCATGCACACTTTTCCCTGAATATTTCCATTGACATGTGTAACCTTTTCCTTTCTCAAATATTTAGGTTTTTGATGGGTGCTTCCTGTGGAGGTGGAAACATGAAAGTGGATGACACAGTGTATGAAACCATGGGCCTGAGGCCTCGCCATGCATATTCCATCCTTGATGTCAGAGATGTGCAAGGTTACAGGTGAGGGACTTGGTGACCGAACACAAATATTCCATCTGCTGCAGTGTAACAAGCTACAAAACTACTTTACTTTGATGCCCCTACTTAAGGAACAGGCACTTCATGACCTTGCTC
>NW_025981832.1:0-5199 GCF_021869965.1 Rhincodon typus | reverse complement strand
TTGGGCCTGACCCTTCTACAGAAAATTTTTTTTTCTGAAAAGAAAGGCCTAGGCCCGGAAGGTCAGCTTTCCAGCTCCTCTGATGCTGCTTGGCCTGCTGTGTCCATCCAGCTCTACACCTTGTTATCACAAACAAGGCTGTATTGTTGACAATTCTCCAGTTTTCTGGCACCTCCTTAAGTCCAGGGAAGACTGAGAATTTATGGCCAATGCCTCCAACTCTTTCTCCACTCACTTTCTTCAAAATCCTTGGATGCATCTCATCCAGTCCCAGTGCCTTGTCAACTTCAAGCACCAACAATCCATCCAAGGCGCCCTCTTCCTAAAGTTTAACCCCTTCTAGTGACAGAAATGACAGACGAACTGAACACATACTTTGGTCTGTCTTCACAGAAGAGGGCATAAATAACTTCCCAGGCATGATCAGGAGCCAAGAGTCTACTGCAAGGAAGGAATTGAAAGACATCAGCATTGGTAAGAAAATGGTGCTGGGGATATTAATGGGCTTAAAGGCTGACAGATTCCCAGGACTGATAATCTCCATCTCAGAGTGCTAATGGGAGTGGCCCGAGAAATATTGGATGCATTGGTGGTTATCCTCCAAAATTCTACAGACTGTGGAGCAGTTCCCAGAGATTGGAGAGTGGCAAACATAACCCCATTGTTTAAAAAGGAAGGGAGAGAGAACAGCACAGAATTACAGACCAGTTAGCCTAAAATGTCTGTTAATAAAAGATGTGACAACTGAACACTTGAGAAGCACTAACAAGATTGGACAAAGCCAGTATCGGTTTATAAACGGGAAACTATCCTTAACAATTCTACTGAAGTTTTTTGAGGATGTAACTAGTAGAATTGATAAGGGAAAACAAGTGGTTATGGTGGATTTGGACTTTCAGAAGATTTTTTTATTATTGGCATGGATTGAGAAACAGGGAGTAGGAATAAATGGGTCATCTTCCAGGTGGTAGGCTGTGGCTAGTGGAGTAAGGCAAAGATCAGTGCTTAGGCCCCAGCCATTCATGATATGGTTAGCACTGTGTCTTACAGCACCAGAGACTGGGGTTCGATTCCTGCCTCGGGTAACTGTGTGGAGTTTGCACATTCTCTCTGTGTTTGCGTAGGTTTTCTCCCTCAGTCCAAAGGTGAGCAGGTTAGGTTCATTGGCCATGGTAAATTGTCCTGTACTGACCAGGGATGTGTAGGATAGGTGGATTAGCCATAGGGTAAAAACCCCATGCGGAGTTACGGGGAGGGCGGGATAGGGTGGGTCTGGGTGGGAAGGTTTACGGAGGGGTGGTGCAGACCTGATGGACTGAATGGCCTCTATCTGCACTGCAGGGATCCTATGATTTTATAACAAATGACCTGGAGGAGGGAACAAAATGCAACATTTCCGATTTGCTGACAAAACAAATCTGGGTGGGATTATGAGGGGGATGCAAGGAGGCTGCAAGGTGATTTAGATAAGTTGAGTGAGTGGGCAAACACATGGCAGATGCAGTACAATGTTGCTCAATCTGCAGTTATTCACCACAGTATGAGAAGCAGAATAGCAGGATATTATTTAAATTGTGATATTTTGGAAAATGTGAATGTACAAACGAATGTGGGTGTTCTCATACACCAGGCAATGAGAGGAGACAGGTAGCTGCAGCAAGCAGTTAAGAACACACTTTCTGATTAAGAAGGTATATTGACCTTCATTGCCGGAGGATTACAGGGCATTGGTGAGACCACACCACACAGCTTTGTGTCCAGTTTTGGTTTCCCTACCTAGAACATAGAACATAGAACATAGAACATTACAGCGCAGTACAGGCCCTTCGGCCCTCGATGTTGCGCCGACCTGTGAAACCAATCTGAAGCCCATCTAACCTAAACTATTCCATTATCATCCATATGTTTATCCAATGACCATTTAAATGCCCTTAAAGTGGGCGAGTCTACTATTTTTGCAGGCAGGGCATTCCACACCCTTACTACTCTCTGAGTAAAGAACCTACCTCTGACATCTGTCCTATATCTATCACCCCTCAATTTAAAGCTATGTCCCCTCGTGCTAGCCATCACCATCCGAGGAAAAAGGCTCCCACTGTCCACCCTATCTAATCCTCTGATGATCTTGTATGTCTCTATCAAGTCACCTCTTAACCTTCTTCTCTCTAACGAAAACAGCCTCAAAACCCTCAGCCTTTCCTCATAAGACCTTCCCTCCGTACCAGGCAACATCCTGGTAAATCTCCTCTGCACCCTTTCCAATGCTTCTACATCCTTCCTATAATGCGGTGACCAGAACTGTACGCAATACTCCAAGTGCGGCTGCACCAGAGTTTTGTACAGCTGCAACATGACCTCATGGCTCCGAAACTCAATCCCTCTACCAATAAAACCTAACATACGCCTTCTTAACAACGCTATCAACCTGGGTGGCAACTTTCAGTGATCTATGCACATGGACACCGAGATCTTTCTGCTCATCCACATTACCAAGAATCTTACCATTAGCCCAGTACTCTGTATTCCTGTTAATCCTTCCAAAGTGAATCACCTCACACTTTTCCGCATTAAACTCCATTTGCCACCTCTCAGCCCAGCTCTGCAGCTTATCTATGTCCCTCTGTAACCTACAACATCCTTCTGCACTATCCACAACTCCACCGACTTTGGTGTCATCCGCAAATTTACTAACCCATCCTTCTACGCCCTCATCCAGGTCATTTATAAAAATGACAAACAGCAGTGGCCCCAAAACAGATCCTTGAGGTACACCACTAGTAACTGAACTCCAGGATGAACATTTCCCATCAACCACCACCCTCTGTCTTCTTACAGCTAGCCAATTTCTGATCCAAACCGCTAAATCACCCTCAATCCCATGCCTCCGTATTTTCTGCAATAGCCTACCATGGGGAACCTTATCAAACGCTTTACTGAAATCCAAATACACCACATCAACCGCTTTACCCTCATCCACCTGTTTGGTCACCTTCTCGAAGAACTCAATAAGGTTTGTGAGGCACGACCTACCCTTCACAAAACCGTGTTGACTATCCCTAATCAAATTATTCCTTTCTAGATGATTATAAATCCTATCTCTTATAATCCTTTCCAACACTTTACCCACAACCGAAGTAAGGCTCACTGGTCTATAATTACCAGGGTTGTCTCTACTCCCCTTCTTGAACAAGGGGACAACATTTGCTAGTCTCCAGTCTTCTGGCACTATTCCTGAAGACAATGACGACATAAAGATCAAAGCCAAAGGCTCTGCAATCTCCTCTCTAGCTTCCCAGAGAATCCTAGGATAAATCCCATCCGGCCCAGGGGACTTATCTATTTTCACACCTTCCAGAATTGCTAACACCTCCTCCTTATGAACCTCAATCCCGTCTAGTCTAATAGACTGTATCTCAGTATTCTCCTCGACTACATTGTCTTTTTCCTGCGTGAGTACTGACGAAAAATATTCATTTAGCACCTCTCCTATCTCTTCGGACTCCACGCACAACTTCCCACTACTGTCCTTGACCGGCCCCAATCTTACTCTAGTAGCGTTAACTACTTCACTGGGCAAGGAATTCCATAGATTAACAACCATCTGGGTGAAGAAGTTCCTTCTCAATTCAGTCCTAAATCCTCTGTATAAAAGGGGAACTAGCATACATGAGCTCAGGCACAGCCATTGACCTGCCATAGTGTAAGGACAGTTTTAGGATTGGTGCAAATTCTAGTGTGTTGTCAGAGGATCAGCTTCTCCAGCATGTCAGAGCAGCAGTGCTGTATCTACTGAGGTAGATTGTCATTCAGTTGAGCACCCAACTCAAAGCCTTATCACTCTTATCCCTCAAGACCTATGCCAGTAGTTGTCAAGCTGAAAGTGATGTTGAACATTTTACAATTTGGCCTGTGCAGTCTTGGAATTGGTTACCCACAGCTGCACATCTCAGGTGACAGACACATTTTCTGAGAGCAGCGCAGATATTTGCCAAGTCAGAGAGCCTTGAGATTTGCATCAATGGAAGGACATATGATCATACAAATCAGAAGCAGGGATAGGCCATTCAGCCCCTCGAGCCTGCTCTGCCATTTAATAAGATTATGGCTGATCGAACAGTAATTACAAATCCATGTTCCAGGCCGACTCCTGAGAACCTTTCAACGCTTTGCTTAAATGTATCAATCTATCTCTACTTAAAAATATTCAAGGACTCTGGTCCAGCCACCCTTTCAAGAAAAGCGTCAAAGACTTATGACTCTTTGAAAGAAACTTCGCTTCTTTAAATAGCTGCTCCCTGATTTTTAGGTAGTGATACGTAGTTGTTAATTCCCCCACAAAACGAAACATCTTCTGCTATTCATGGTGAGATAGTCACAGATATACAGCTATTCATTCCACCACCTGGTCTCTGTGGAGGGCTCCTGGCAGGCAAAAGATACCTTATAAAGGACTGGATGCTGACCTGACAACTGAGGCACAGAGGCAATGCAGGCACTGCCATGTCAGCAGAAAGATCTTATTAAGCAGGCCACAGTCCTCCAGAAGATACTTGTCTAGTACTTTGAACACTTACATACTGTCCTTCAGTATGGACCTTGAGGGTTTGCCAGATCATTGTAATTTGCTGTGATCTATAGAACGACAACCATTCAGAGAAGTATGAACCTGGAGAAGCTCCATCAGGAAATGTGCAATCTTGTTAAAAGATGAGGACTTTGATAAAGACCAAGCGGAGGGGCATCAGGACCACCCAGAGATTGAGAGCATGTGGGGAGGTTGTGGCATAATGGCAATGTCACTGGACTAGTAATGCAGAAGTCCAAACTAATGTTTTGGAAGCTTGGGTTTATACCCCACTGTGGCACTTAATGAAATTTATATTTGATAAAATCTAGAATAAAAGGCTAGCCTATTAGTGATCATGAAACCACTGTCAATAATCATTAAAAAAACTCCATCTGTTTCACTAATGTCCTCTAGGGAAGGACATCTGCCATCCTTAGCTGGTCTGGCCTACATGTGATTCTATATTCACAGCAATGTGGGTGACTTTTAACTGCCCTCTGAAATAACCTAGCTAGCCATTCAGTTAGAATAATTAGCAATGGACAAATGTTGAACCAGACAAATGCCCATAGTTGAAAAACAAAACACAGTGGCCAGGACGACAGGAAATTCCAGGGTGCCCTGATCTGGGA
>NW_025981831.1:0-5199 GCF_021869965.1 Rhincodon typus | reverse complement strand
ATACTCAATGGTAGACTATGCAGAACAGACCTTATTGATGTACAACACAGTGAATTGTCTAACTGCATAGAGAAAAAGCACCTTTCCAGTTTCTGCACCTTCTGAATTAGCTGAAAAAAAGTAATGAGAAAGCATGCTTCTCTGTATTCTACACTTCTTTCTATGGCAAAAGTACATGTCACAAATAAGACATTATATTGTATTGATTTTCAAATTCTTTGAAGACAGACTATTTCTGCAAACAGATGTAACTGGTTCCTCCAAACCTGCTTCTTTTAAACAAAACATCCTGCTTTAATTTAACTTCTAAAAAGGGCAGTCTTTATACCATTATCTTTTAATGCTACAATAAATCAATACTTCTGCTTGTTCTTATTACTTCAGCTACTAAAGCTGCATTTTATTCACCCATGGTTGATATTTTTACTTTCACTTATTTCCTCGAATGAGTATTTTTTGTATCAGAAGGACACTGCTTCTACCTCATGATGCTTTAAAGCCATCCTGTTAATATGGAGAATCTGATGCTTCCAGGACCAACACATTTGACTGTTAACCTTTAACTGTCCACGGACTCCCAACAAACTGAACTATTTGCCATCCATTTGGAGGGAAATGAGCACCAATTGAGATATACTGACTATCAAGCCAATATTATGTCCCATGGCATGAAAGCTCATACTTGGTCTTCTAACATGACATTTATGCTTTTTTGATCTTACTCCTTAGACTCACTGAGAACAGTGGTGTAGTGGTAATATCACTAGACTGGTAATCCAGAGTGCCCCAGCTAATGTTCTGGAGACATGGGTTCAAATTAAAACTATTCTTTGTGACAAGATGTCCATTCAATCAAAATCTGGAATTAAAGCTGGCCTAATTGTTGATTGCCATAAAAACTGGTTTGGTTCACTATTGTGCTTTACAGAAGGAAATTTACTAATCTTATCCGGTCTAGCCTACATGTGATTCCTGACTCACAGCAATAAAGAACTGCAGATGCTGGAAAATCTCAGCGAGTCTAGCAGCATCTGTGGAGAGAAAACAGAGTTAACTGATTTATCCAGGAGTTTCCCCATTACTGATATGATGAAACCAAGGAAAGTGTACTTACTGTAGGACTTCAGACAGTTGGCTCGCCAGCATCTTTGGGCCAGTCCCCTTTAAAGTTTGGGAAATAAACAACATTCTGAAGAAAGGGAATGGCCAGCACAGGAAAGGCAGCCAAAGATGTAACCTAGGTCCACGAGCATCATGAGAGTCTGATAAATATTTCCACATGGGTCCAGTGACCCTTCTTTGAAACTGCAGTTTCTGTTTTTGTTTGTCTTCCATCTCTCACTTCTGTGCGCAGTGTCACTCCTGCAAGTGTGCTCTCGCTCTCTCATTTGCTATCCAATTCAAGAATTTTTCAGTGTTTTGAGAAAAGAATCCCGGTTTGTGAGAAATAATACCTCTGAAAATTTACTGAATATGTCGCTTCCACTGGCGACTTCGAAATCAGATATACTAAAATTGTCCGTGTGACTGGAAGCCATTACCTAGTAGCAGTTCACAGGGTTCGATGTGGGTCCATTTGTTGTTTATATATATTACAAACAATGTGGGTGGTGGTGGAGGTGGGAGATGATAAATTTGGGAATGATAGAAAGATTAACAGGTTAGTCGAAGAAGAAAGTCTTAGGTTACGCGAGGATATAAACAATTGGCCAGATGGAATTTAACCCTATAAGTGCGCGGTGATGCACTTTGGAAGAAGTAACCAGAAAAGGGAGTATGCAATAAATGGTGGGACACAAGGAAGCTCAGAGGAACAGAGGGATTTTGGGATGTTTGTCCACAGGATGTTGCCTGGGCTGGAGCAGTATCTAGCAGTATGGGCTGGATAAGTTCAGATTGTTTTCTTTGGAGCAGAGAAGATTGAGGAGAGACCTTTATAGAGGTGTAGAAGATTCAAGAGCGTTGACAAGGTGAATAGAAATCAGCTGTTCGCTTTGATTAAATGCTTAACAACATGGCGCATAATTTTAAGGCAAAAGGCAAAAAGAAGACATTGTTCAGCCAGAGGGTGGTGAGGATCCAGAATGCACTGCTTGGGTAGGCATGAATTGGGTAATGTTTTAAAATGTGTGGGCCTAGTGTAACTTCAGTACACCTTCAGCAGTACAGATCTGATGGGCCAAAGGGCCTCTTCTGTATAATTCTGATGTCTCTAACAGCTACTTGCCTGTGAACAACACATTTATCCAAGGATTGCATGAATGCTTGATATTCATTATTTGAAACTGTTTAGTTAAATTTGTAAAGTACAATTCTTTTATAATTATCCCTAAACTCTCTGACTGAGAGAGAGTGAGGGGTTATGATTAAAGAAGATTTGGTTTAAATCATTGATATTAGATTCTTTCTTTGTCCTCCTAAAGCTACAGTATTAATCATTGGATTTTTTTGTTATAAACTTGGTATCCAAAATTTATCACTTGTAAAGTCTGGTTAGGAACAGTTGGGCAACTTTGAGGATCACTAAATATTCAAATTTCACTGTGCGATGAATCCAGTGATAGTAAGGCTGATTTGATTTGGCTTGTTGTATCTATGTTGTAACACTTGTGCTCATCAGAAGTTGCTGTTTGGTCTTCCTTCTCTAGAGGCTTTTTTTTAACCCGGAAAGCACAGGGGGGACCAGTTCTCACTTGTGGAATGTCTCAGATGTTACTTAAATGTCATAGCTTTACCACAACTACTTCAAAATAAACTGGTTTTCTTCAGGCATAAAGTGGGTTCTCCTGCAGCAAAGAGTCACAAGTGCAAGCTGGAGGTCTGATGACTTCTCTCTTTTTTTTTACATCTACCTGAGAGCCAGTTCTGCCATTTATTGAGATCACGGCTGATCTTTGGCATGACTTCATATACCTGCCTTTGGCCTCTATCCTTTTAGTACTTTTGCTTCACAAAAAAATGATCTATCTGAGATTTAACATATAATAACTGATCTAGCATCAACTGCCATTTGTGGAACAGTTCTAAAGGTCTACCACCCTTTTGTGCTGAAATACTTCCTAACAGGTCTCCTGAACAAGCTGACCCTAATTTCTAGACTTTGTCATTTAGTTCTGGAATCCCCAACTAGCAGAAATAGTTAATATTTATCTACTGTTGCGGGAATTTCTGTGGTCTCATAGTCTCCCTACCATCCTCTGGCCCTTTATCAGCAGAAAATGACAAGACAGAAATCTATAGAATGTTAAAATTATTTTTACTACTATCCAAATAGGCTGGGGCTATTTTCCATGGAGCGTTGGAGGCTGAGGGGTGACCTTATAGATGTTTATAAGATCATGAGCGGTATGCATACGGTAAATAGGCAAGGTCTTTCTCCCAGGGTGGGGGCACCAAAACTAGAAAGCATAGGTTTAAGGTGAGAGGAGAAAGATATAAAAGGGACCTAAGGGGCAACCTTTTCACGCAGAGGGTGGTGCGTGTATGGACTGAGCTGCCAGAGGTAGTGTTGGAGACTGGTACCATTACAACATTTAAAAGGCATCTGGATGAGTATATGAATAGGAAGGGTTTAGAGAGATATGGGCCAAATTCTGGCAAATGAGTGTAGATTTATATAGGATATCTGGTCAGCATGGACAAGTTGGATTGAAGGGTCTGTTTCTGTGCTGTATATCTCTGAAACTGAAGCTCTGAAATGGTGGCTCAGTCGACAACACCCACGTCCCATGAATGAATTAAAAAAAAAAATTTGCTTTGTGGAATATCTCTGTTACTGAATGACCTACTTGTTTTCACAGTTTGGCCACTTGTAGCATAATTATCTCATGTAACAACTCTTTTCCTTCTTTCATGTGAATAATTTTAATAAACGGGATTTAAAACTTGCGCAGCACTATTAGAAAATTTACAATATGTCCCTCTTGTCAGTAGTGGTGCCAACTCCCCTATAAAATCATAGGACATTAATAATATTGGCTCAGAAACTGCTGTAAATAGTAACAGTGAAAATGATAGTACTCACAAATGCAAATGTTTCATCAAAATCAGGGAAGGGTTGATGCACAGTTAAATGGGGAAATTGAGGCACTTCTGTCAGAGATGTGCAGTTCCACTGTTAGCTTTGCAGAACATAGAACCCGAGATATGCAGCAGGTCCATAATGCTGACTTCCATGGGAATTTCTGGGAAGTTTGAACTTCTGATGGGCAATTTGCTTGGTCCCAGGTGCACTCTGCAAAAATCTCTTGAGTTGGAGACTTTGGGCAGTTCCACAGTACTAACCTGGATAGCTACCCAGGAAAACGAGACAACAAGGTGCAGGGCTGGATGAACACAGCAGGCCAAGCAGCATCATAGGAGCAGAGAGGCTGACGTTTCGGGCCTAGACCCTTCATCAGAAAAGGGGGAGGGGAAGGGGGTTTTGAAATAAATAGGGAGAGAGTGGGAGGCGGATAGAAGAGGGATAGAGGAGAGGATAGGTGGAGAGGAAACAAACAGGTCGAAGAGGCGGGGATGGGGCCAGGAAAGGTGAGTGTAGGTAGGGAGTTAGGAAGGGGATAGGTCAGTCCAGGGAGGACGGACAGGTCAAGGGGGCGGGATGAGGTTGGTCGGTAGGAGATGGAGGTGCGGCTTGAGGTGGGAGGAGGGGATAGGTGGGAGGAAGAACAGGTTAGGGAGGCAGGGACGAGTTGGACTGGTTTTGGGATGCGGTGGGGGGAGGGGAGATTTTGAAACTTGTGAAATCCACATTGATACCATTGGGCTGCAGGGTTCCCAAGCGGAATATGAGTTGCTGTTCCTGCAACCTTCGGGTGGCATCGTTGTGGCACTGCAGGAGGCCCAGGATGGACATGTCGTCTGAGGAATGGGAGGGGGAGTTGAAATGGTTCGCGACTGGGAGGTGCAGTTGTTTGTTGCGAACCGAGCGTAGGTGTTCTGCAAAGCGGTCCCCGAGTCTCCGCTTGGTTTCCCCGATGTAGAGGAAGCCACACCGGGTACAGCGGATGCAGTATACCACATTGGCAGATGTGCAGGTGAACATCTGCTTGATGTGGAAAGTCTTCTTGGGGCCTGGGATGGGGGTGAGGGAGGAGGTATGGGGGCAGGTGTAGCACTTCCTGCGGTTGCAGGGAAAAGTGCCGGGTGTGGTGGAGCTGGAGGGGAGTGTGGAGCGGACAAGGGAGTCACGGAGAGAGT
>NW_025981830.1:201-5200 GCF_021869965.1 Rhincodon typus | reverse complement strand
TCCCCATCCCTTTTCCTACTTATGTCGTTGGTGCCTATGTGGACCACGACTTGGGGCTGCTCCCCCTCCCCCTTAAGGATCCCGAAAACACGATCCGAGACATCACGGACCCTGGCACCTGGGAGGCAACACACCAACCGTGAGTCTCTCTCGTTCCCACAGAATCTCCTATCTGTCCCCCTAACTATGCAGTCCCCAATGACTAGTGCTCTCCTCCTCTCCCCCCTTCCCTTCTGAGCAACAGGGACAGACTCTGTGCCAGAGACCTGTACCCCATGGCTTACCCCTGGTAAGTCGTCCCCCCCAACAGTATCCAAAACGGTATACTTGTTTTTGAGGGGAATGGCCACAGGGGATCCCTGCACTGTCTGCCTGTTCCCTTTCCGTCCCCTGACTGCAACCCATCTACTTTTTTCCTGTACCTGAGGTGTGACTACCTCCCCGTAACTCCTCTCAATTACCCCCTCAGCCTCCCAAATGATCCGAAGTTCATCCAGCTCCAGCTCCAGTTCCCTAACACGGTTTCCGAGGAACTGGAGTTGGGTGCACTTCCCGCAGATGAAGTCAGTGGGGACACTAGTGGTGACCCTTACCTCCCACATTCTACAGGAGGAGCATACAACTGCCCTAACATCCATTCCCACTGTTCTGAATTCCCAGACAAATAAAAAATAACTAGTAGCCTTACCAAATCAGCGCTCAGAACCTTCTTTTTTGGTTAGAGGAGGAGGATGGGTGGGAGACACTACCGAGGTAGTGTTTCGGGTAAAGCAACCGCCCAAATATATTACCTCCTAATCCTATTAGGATTATTACATAATTCTAATCCAGGATACAACTCCTGCATTAATAGACATCAGATACTGTATTTATAGGTGTAAACATCTGAATACATACGATCAATTTCACCAGCATAGACTTCACCAAATATCATCCAGTAGGGTTGGAATACTATATCACGAGCCAGGCGCCAGGATGGTTGTTCTGCTGGAGAAAGTATTGCCTTTCTTGATACCCCAAAGCTCAAAAGAACAATCGCCATCAGAATCACTATATAGAACATGTTTGTTGTCTAAAACAGAAGAAAATAGATTTATTTTTTGACAGGAATTAGTGTATACAGATGAATGTGCACATCATGGCTGGAATGGTCTTGAGATTAGTACAAACTAACAAGAGGTTTAAACCATCTCTAACCATCTGTTATTCAGCTTGATAAATGCAAAATTTATTATTGGTGTTCAAAGAAATGTTTTTACAGTTTTAAAAGGAGCTAGTGAAACTATTCATGAACCAGTTTCCAAATTAGCATCCATGGTGATTCAATTTTACAATTTCCTCTGCATAATTTTATTCCAGAACTTGTAGATTATGGATATCAGGGTCTTCTGGCGGTCTTCCATTACCGGTACGCAGCCTTACAAGGGGAAAATCCACTTGCACTTATTTTCTAACCTCTGATTACTGCAAAGAATGGGGACTCAAAGAACTTTGAGATATACCGCAGTTATGACAGGCATTGTGTAATTGCATAAAATAAATCAAAGAACTGCAGATGCTGGAGATCTGAAACAAAAACTAGAAATTGCTGCAGAAACTCAGCAGGTCTCGCAGCATTTAATGAGAGAGCATCCCTAAGGTCCAGAAGGACTATGGCAGCTTTACCATTATCATGAAATAATATATAATGGCTGATATTAAATTAACAGCTGCTTTTACATCTCTGTCATGGTAATTTCCATTCATTTTAATAAAATAAAAAGGAGGAAAGTTGTGAAATGAGCGGCCGATTTGCTGGCACACATTTTTACATTATTGCATGTGGTCAAAATCTACTCTCTCGCAGGTAAAACCAGTAGAAATCTTCATTTGTAGAGAAGTTAGATTGTAGGGGTTTATTGCATCAGGGCAGGCAAATGGAAATAAACTTTGCAATTATATAATACAAAAACAGAAATTACTGGAGAAATATTTGTACTGGAGCAGTATTTGTGGAGAAAAAGCAGAGTTAACATTTCAAGTCTAGTGACTTTTCTGATGAAGCTGCTGCTAGATCTGCTGAGATTTTCCAGTAATTTCTGTTTTTGTATTATATAATTGCAAACTTTTCATTTGCATGCTGTGGTACAATTAATCCCGACGATCTAAAGTTGCTACAAATGAAGATTTACCAGTGAGAGAGTAAATTTTGACTTTGTGCAATCATATAAAATGTTGCCAGTGAATTGGCATCTCAGTTTACATTTTGTCTTTTTTCCTTCTATTGAAATGAGTGGAAATAAACATGGTTGGGGGTAGGGGCGTGGGTGTAAAGGCAGCTGTTAATTCAAGTTTAACCCTAATTATTTGGAATTGAAAGATATAGGTAAAATTACCATTGCCCTCTGGACCATAGGGATGCTTTCTCATTACAGAGAGACAACTGGTGGTGGAATAGCAGGAACTGCAGATGCTGGAGAATCTGAGGTAACAAGGTGCTGCTTGGCCTGCTGTGTTCATCCAGCTCTACACCTTGTTATCTCAGACAACTGGTGGTGGCTCTGTTGTATTATTGCACAATATGAAATCCAATCAAATTGTGATTTGCTCATATTTCTGCTTAACACAAGAAATTAACTAACATGAAAAAATATGATAAATTTACATAGAACACAGAACATTACAGCGCAGTACAGGCCCTTCGGCCCTTGATGTTGCGCCGACCTGTGAAACCAATCTGAAGCCCATCTAACCTACACTATTCCATTATCATCCATATGTTTATCCAATGACCATTTAAATGCCCTTAAAGTTGGCGAGTCTACTACTTTTGCAGGCAGGGCATTCCATGCCGTTACTACTCTCTGAGTAAAGAACCCACCTCTGACATCTGTCCTATATCTATCACCCCTCAATTTAAAGCTATGTTCCCTCGTGCTAGCCATCACCATCCGAGGAAAAAGGCTCCCACTGTCCACTGTATCTAATCCTCTGATCATCTTGTATGTCTCTATTAATCACCTCTTAACCTTCTTCTCTCCAACGAAAACAGCCTCAACTCCCTCATAAGACCTTCCCTCCCGACCAGGCAACATCCTGGTAAATCTCCTCTGCACCCTTTCCAATGCTTCCACATCCTTCCCATAATGCGGTGACCAGAACTGTACGCAATACTCCAAGTGCGGCCGCACCAGAGTTTTGTACAGCTGCAACATGACCTCATGGCTCCGAAACTCAATCCCTCTACCAATAAAACCTAACACACCGTATGCCTTCTTAACAACGCTATCAACCTGGGTGGCAACTTTCAGTGATCTATGCACATGGACACCGAGATCTTTCTGCTCATCCACACTACCAAGAATCTTACCATTAGCCCAGTACTCTGCATTCCTGTTACTCCTTCCAAAGTGAATCACCTCACACTTTTCCGCATTAAACTCCATTTGCCACCTCTCAGCCCAGCTCTGCAGCTTATCTATGTCCCTCTGTAACCTGCAACATCCTTCCGCACTATCCACAACTCCACCAACTTTGGTGTCATCCGCAAATTTACTAACCTATCCTTCTACGCCCTCATCCAGGTCATTTATAAAAATGACAAACAGCAGTGTCCCCAAAACAGATCCTTGAGGTACACCACTAGTAACTGAACTCCAGGATGAACATTTCCCATCAACCACCACCCTCTGTCTTCTTACAGCTAGCCAATTTCTGATCCAAACCGCTAAATCACCCTCAATCCCATGCCTCCGTATTTTCTGCAATAGCCTACCGTGGGGAACCTTATCAAACGCTTTACTGAAATCCATATACACCACATCAATCCACCTGTTTGGTCACCTTCTCAAAGAACTCAATAAGGTTTGTGAGGCACGACCTACCCTTCACAAAACCGTGTTGACTATCCCTAATCAAATTATTCCTTTCTAGATGATTATAAATCCTGTCTCTTATAATCCTTTCCAATACTTTACCCACAACCGAAGTAAGGCTCACTGGTCTATAATTACCAGGGTTGTCTCTACTCCCCTTCTTGAACAAGGGGACAACATTTGCTAGTCTCCAGTCTTCTGGCACTATTCCTGAACACAATGACGACATAAAGATCAAAGCCAAAGGCTCTGCAATCTCCTCTCTAGCTTCCCAGAGAATCCTAGGATAAATCCCATCCGGCCCAGGGGACTTATCTATTTTCACACCTTCCAGAATTGCTAACACCTCCTCCTTATGAACCTCAATCCCGTCTAGTCTAATAGCCTGTATCTTAGTATTCTCCTCGACAACATTGTCTTTTTCCTGTGTGAATACGGACGAAAAATATTCATTTAGCACCTCTCCTATCTTTTCGGACTCCACGCACAACTTCCCACTACTGTCCTTGACCGGCCCTAATCTTACTCTAGTCATTCTTTTATTCCTGACATACCTATAGAAAGCTTTAGGGTTTTCCTTGATCCTACCTGCTAAAGACTTCTCATGTCCCCTCCTGGCTCTTCTTAGCTCTCTCTTTAGGTCCCTCCTGGCTAACTTGTAACTCTCAAGCGCCCTAACTGAGCCTTCATGCCTCATCTCTACATAAGCCTTCTTCTTCCTCTTGACAAGAGATTCAACTTCTTTAGTAAACCATGGTTCCCTCGCTTGACCACTTCCTCCCTGCCTGACAGGTACATACTTCTCAAGGACACGCAGTAGCTGTTCCTTGAACAAGCTCCACATTTCAATTGTGCCCAGCCTCTGCAGTTTCCTTCTCCAGCCTATGCATCCTAAATCTTGCCTCATCGCCTCATAATTGCCTTTCCCCCAGCTATAACTCTTGCCCTGCGGTATATACCTATCCCTTTCCATCGCTAAAGTAAACGTAACCGAATTGTGGTCACTATCACCAAAGTGCTCACCTACCTCCAAATCTAACACCTGGCCTGGTTCATTACCCAGTACCAAATCCAATGTGGCCTCGCCTTTTGTTGGCCTATCTACATACTGTGTCAGGAAACCCTCCTGCACACATTGGACAAAA
>NW_025981830.1:0-191 GCF_021869965.1 Rhincodon typus | reverse complement strand
AACCCCGGAACCTGCAACAACCATTCCTGTCCCTGCTCTATCCATGTTTCCGAAATGGCCACAACATTGAAGTCCCAGGTACCAACCCATGCTGCAAGTTCACCCACCTTATTCCGGATGCTCCTGGCATTGAAGTAGACACACTTCAAACCACCTTCCTGCCTGCCGGTACACTCCTGCGACCTTGAAAC
>NW_025981829.1:0-5200 GCF_021869965.1 Rhincodon typus | reverse complement strand
CTGAGGGAGTGCCGCACTGTCAGAGGGTCAGTCCTGAGGGAGTGCCGCACTGTCAGAGGGTCAGTACTGAGGGAGTGCCGCACTCTCGGAGGGTCAGTGCTGAGGGAGTGCCGCACTGTCGGAGGGTCAGTGCTGAGGGAGTGCCGCACTGTCGGAGGGTCAGTACTGAGGGAGTGCCGCATTGTCGGAGGGTCAGTGCTGAGGGAGCGTCTTCCTGTTGTTTTAATCCGAGGTTTTGTCTGGCCTTGTGAGTGGATGTAAAACTCTCATGGTGGCAATGTGTATTCTTTCTGGCATTTCGGTTAAATTCATGCCTGAAGTATTTCCATCAGGGTATCGTTGTTGCTTCATTAATTTCAATGCTTTTCTGGGAATCTGCTGTGTGTAAGTTGGCTCAAATGCCTTGATGCTTGGCTATACTTTAGAAGATTACTGCTTACCATCACAAGTATTATTCTGGTCTTGTTCTGCTCATCTTAATTTAAATTCAGTTTTGAATGAAAAGCAAGTGATTTTAATTTTAAAGCTTTAATTATCATGTTTATTTCGCCACATGTAATTAGAAGCTTTGGTTTTCTTCCTGGAGTCTTTTTATACTTGTGCATTGCATGTGGCCATCACTGTCCTGGCCAGCAGTTTTTCCCCGTCCCTATTTGCCCCTTGAGAATGTGGCAGTGAGCTGCCTTCTTCAACCACTGTAGTCCGTGTGCTTTCGGTTTACCCACTTTGCCTTAGAGTAGGAATTCCAGGATTTTGTCCCAGCAACAGTGAAGGAACAGCGATATATTTCCAAGTCAGGATGGTGAGTGGCTTGGAGAGGAACTTGCAGGGGGTGGTGCATGTATCTGCTGCCCTTGTCCTTCTGGATGGAAGTGGTCATGGGTTTGGAAGGTGCTGCCTGAGGATCTTTGGTGAATTTCTGCAGGGCGTCTTGTAGATAGTACACACTGCTGCTACTGAGCGTCGGTGGTGGAGGGAGTGGGATGCTTGTGGATGTGGTGCCAGTCAAGCGGCTGCTTCGTCCTGGATGGTGTCAAGCTTCTTGAGTGTTGTTGGGGCTGTACCCATCCAGGCAAGTGGGGAGTATTCCATCACACTCCTGACTTGTGCCTCGTAGATGGTGGACAGGCTGTGGGGAGTCAGGAGGTGAGTTACTTACCGAGTATTCATAGCCACTGACTTTCTTGCAAATGGTGCTGAACCTTGTGTAGTCATCAGTGAACATCCCCACTTCTGACCTTATGATGGAGGGAAGGTCTTTGATGAAACAGCTGAAGATGGTTGTGCCTAGGACACTACCCTGAGGATCTCCTGCAGAGATGTTCTGGAGCTGAGATTATTGATGTCCATGTTTGACCTGATGCCGTGAGACTTCTTGGTTCTGAGGTCAATGTTGAGTTCTCCCAGGGCAACTCGATCCCAGTGTAAACCAGTGGTAGGCAGCGGGAAAGGGTTTCGTTGTTTGGGTCTGTGTATAGTGGGAGCGAAGGAGCTTTTAGTCTTAATTGCATTGATGTGCAATGGGAATGAATGGTAAATTTGATTGCAGTTGGAATTGTGATTATTTGGGTCTATTGGGATTGTGTAAAGTGGGAGTGAAAGGGAAGGGGTTTAGGTCATTTGGGATTGTGTAAAGTGGGAGTGAATGGGAAGGGGATCTGAGGAAGGGTCACTGGACCCAAAATGTTAACTCTGATTTCTGTCCACAGATGCTGCCAGATCTGCTGAGCTTTTCCAGCAATTTCAGTTTTGGAAGTTGATAAATAGTTTGCAATCAAGGCGATGGTGTGGGGTGCATGCAGGCTGTAGCATGTAGTTTTATTCCTTATGCTATATCTTGGGGAAATATTCCAAACACTCCTAAAGACGTGCCTGTCAAACAGGTAATAAATCTGGCAGCTCAGCTAGAAATGACAGTCCTGTTAAGATAAATAACTAATTAATCTATTAAGTGGCAATATTTGATGAGGGAGATATATTAGTTGGGAGGCATGCATTTATAATCGAATCATGATATCTTTAAAATCTCCTGGTCTAAATGCACACTCACCAAATTCAAGGTTATTCCATTCTTGGCAATTATCGTTCAGCCCATCTTTTGAATGGTGGAGCAGAATCAATCAGCTGATCATATTGAATGGCAGAGCAGGGGTCGAGAGGCCAAACGGCCTACTCCTTTTCCTGTTTCTGATGGTCTTATGGAATAGCAAATGGATTGTTGGCCTTTATTTCAAAGAGAACGGAGAAGGGAGATCTGGCTCAAACTGTGCAGGCACTAACCAGCCACAGCTGGAATATTATGAACAGTTTAGGGTCCAATATCTAAAGAAAGATAAACCGACTTTGGAGGCAGTCCACAGAAGGTTCACTTTGCTGATCCTGGGCATGGAGGGACTGACTTATGAGGAGATGTTGAGTAAGTTGGGCCTGTACTCACTGGAGTTTAGAAAAATGAGAGGCAACCTTATTGAAACATACTTTTAGAGGATTTGACAGGGGAGATGTGGAGATTGTTTCCCCTTGTGGGAGGGTCTGGGGCCTTCAGTTTTTACGCATTCAGGGGATGAGGGTATCACTGGCCAGGCAACATTTATTGCCCATCCCTAATTGCCCAGAGGGCAGTTCAGAGTCAACCATATTGCTGTGGGTCTGGAGTCACATGTAGGCCAGACCAGGTAAGGACGGCAGTTTCCTTCCCTAGTGGGCATTCGTGAACCAGATGAGTTTTCCTGACAAACAGCAATGGATTCATGGTCATCGTTAGATTCTTAATTCCAGATATTTATTGAATTCAAATTCCACCATCTGTCATGGCAGGATTTGAACCCAGGTCCCCAGAACATTACTGGGGTCTTTGGATTAACAGCCCAGTGATAATGCCACTAGGCCATTGCCTCCCCGATTAACGGGCAGCGTCTCAGATTTGGGGTCTTATATTTAAGACAGACAAGAGGGGGAATTTCTTCTTTCAGAGGGGAGCGAATCTGTGGAATTCTTTACCACAGAGGGCTGTTAAGGCTGGGTCAATGAGTACATTCAAGGCTGAGATAGACAGATTGTAAGGGAATTGAGAGTTATGGGGAAAAGGCAGGAGAGTGAGTTGAGGATTATCAGATCAGCCATGATTTTATTGAATGGCAGAGCTGAATGACCTATTTCTGCTCCTATGTCTTGTGGTCTTTTCCTTCAGCCTCTGCTGTCCTCCTATTCACAGGCAACTTCCTTTCACTTCATTTCTGAGTCCAGTTCATACAGGAGAGAAATAAAGTTGCAAAGTGGAGGGATTGTGACAGTGTGGATGGGATTGCCAGAGGGAATTTTCTCTAAATTACGTCGCTCCTGCTTGTCTCCCAGTGATAAAGTGGTGGTGCCTCCCTGTGTTTTGGATCCAAGAATGGATCACACTGCCAACCACACAATAACTCCAACAAATCTTCCCGGAACTGCAGAGAAGGATCCCGAAACTGCCTGATGTTCTTGACACAACTTGCTGCTGCCTTCTGACGCAATGTGTGGGCGAGAACAGCACCCCTTTTCAATGAGAACCATTCTCACTTCAAGAAAGAACTGACATTTCTGTACAATCTTTCGCACCCTTTGAGTGACCCAAAGCATTTTACTACCTTTGAGTTACTGTTTTGGCAGTCACTGTTATCGAGTCGGAGTTTCCCCAGCTGAATTACACCTTAGCATTCCCACATTAAGCGATGCCAGAATGAACGGAGTCTCTGCTGCAACTCCTGCCTCAACTGTCTGTCCAGGTGTTAGTGTCTGAACTCCAGCACCAATGGGTGGGACATGTCACTGGGTGTCCAACAGCAGACTCCCAAAGGATCTGTACCACCTGGAACATGGTCCAGCCTGGAGACTTCCACTGGGCTGTGAGAACCCTCCTGGGCGATTCCATAAAACATCGCTGAGAAGGACAAACATCCCAGCCTTGTGGATAACCAGCTGGTTCATTTGGGAAGACCCTGAACAGACAGCGAGGTATCTTCAGGAAGGTGCCCAGCTGAAGTTGAGGATTTCAGATTTGGGGGGAATAGAAACCTCGAAAAATCCCCCAACTCAACACCGCCTGCTGTGCACGGGGGGCTGAGCTGGCAGGTCAGACCCCCACCTTCATATGAACATTCCAATTACAGGGGGAGACAATCACCTAGTGGTATTATCACTAGACCACTAATCCAAAGTCCCAGGTAACGTTCCGGGGGCCTAGGTTCAAATCCTGCCTCTTGTGTTGCAGTCTGCAGTCTAATAACAGCACAGAGGGTGTTCTTGAGTCTATTGGTGCGTGTATTTAAGCTTTTGTATCTTCTGCCTGGCAGAAGAGGGTGGAAGATATTATAACCAGGGTACGATGGGTCTTCAGTGATGTTGGTCACCTTTCTGCGACAGCGAGCTGTGTAAATGGAGTCCATGGATGGAAGGTTGGCTTCTGTGATGGTCTGGGCTGTGCACACCACCTTCTGTAGTTACTTACGGTCCTGGGCAGAGCAGTTGCCATACCAGGCCATTATGCACCCGGACAGTATGCTTTCAATGGGGCATCTATAGAAGTTGGTGAGGGACCTTATGGAGATGGCAAATTTCCTGAGCCGCCTGAAGAAGAGTTGTTGAACCTTCTTGAATGTCGCATCTAGGTAGGAAGTCCAGGTCAGATTGTTGGTTATCGGCATTCTGGCGATCCAAAGATTAACTGCCCTCTCTACTCCTTTCTATAACCTACATCAGCAACTTCCCACCTTCTGCTCAATGCTGTGTTTTTGGGATTAAGGAAATTTTGAGCGATTCCCCCGACATACAACATTGTGGAGGTTGTGAACAGTCATCGTGCACCATGTTTGATTTAATTACACAACAGGCAGTCAGCTACTTCACAACACAGTTTCACATCCTTGTGTGGCCTGGTTTAACATCAAATTGTTCTTGAAATGATTAACCACCCCCACACCCAAACCCATCACAGTGACTTCACTCAATGAAGTGGTTAATTTAATGTCAGAATATGTTAATAGGAGCTAATGGCGCTGAATAGGAATAAATAAACCATAGGAAAAACAGAAAGAATGTATGGGAACAGGGGAAAACAAGTGATTCACATCCATCCGGTATTATCATTTCAGCTCCTATTCAACTGTGTTTGTGTTTATATGTGTGAATATGTCTGTGTGTGTGTGTGTGTGTGTGTGTGTGTGTG
>NW_025981828.1:0-5200 GCF_021869965.1 Rhincodon typus | reverse complement strand
TGTGTGTTTGTGTATGTGTGTGCATGTATGTGTGTGTGTGTTTGTGTATGTGTGTGTGTATGTGTGTGCATGTATGTGTGTGTGTGCGTATGTGTGTGTGTGTGTTTGTGTATGTGTGTGTGCGTGTATGTGTGTGCATGTATGTGTGTGTGTGCGTATGTGTGTGTGTGTGCATGCACATGCAAGAATTGTACAATGGCATGAGCCATTGTCTTCAGGTGATGAAGAATATTTCCATCGAATGAATACAATGGAAAATGATTTCCAATTGAACGCCAAGAGAGGATATCTGCATTTTTGTGGGCCCATGCCCAATGTTACAGACAGTGAGAAGCAAGTTTTGCTGGCATTGATTCTCAACCTATGGTTTCCAGTCTATTCATTGTGATGGTCGTGAGATGATAGACAATGTCACTAGAAGGTGGGAGGCAAGCTCTAATGCCCTGACTCGTGGTACAGAATTTTGAGAAAAGGAATTAATTTGTGTGATATAGAAGTTGCGGACTAGGCCAGCATTTATTTTCCTGAGGTCAGTCAATAGTCAATCACATTGCAGTGGGTCAGCAGTTACACATAGACCAGACCAGGTAAGAACAGTAATTTCTTTCCCTAAAGGATATTGATGAATCAGATGAGTTTTTCCCCTTGACAAAGGTTTCATAGACATTATTAGACTCTTAAGTCCAGATTTATTTTGATTGAATTCAAATTTCACCATGGTGGGATTCAAGCCCAGGTCCTGAGGACTGTACCTGGGTCTCTGGATTAATAGCTAAGCAATAACAACACTAGGCTGTCACCTCCCCCCAAGACCTGAGTCAGGGGTATTAAGTACTTTGGTAGACAAACAGGAGAGTGGAAGAACACAGCAGGCCAGGCAGCATCTGGAGGAGAGGAGCAGTCAATGTTTCGAGTATTACCCATCTTTAGGACTGGATGTGGGGGTAGGGGGAGCTGCAGATAAAGTGGGATGGGGGAGGGGAGCAGAATGGTTGTGATAGGTGGACACTGGTAGTAGGTACAACCTGGTTGGTCGGTGGGAGGGATGAGTCTGGTTGGTGGCTGGAAGGGAGGGTCAGAAGGTGGAATGGAAGGGAGGAGGTGCAGCTAGAAGGGGAGCTGGGGGATGGGTGGGGAGATTATTTGAAATTGGAGAACTCAGGGCTGTAGGGTGCCCAGGCAGAAGATCAGGTGTTGTTCTTCAGATTTGCGTTCCAAGTCGCTGTGATACTGGAGGAGGCCAAGGATGGACATGTTGGAGGAGGAGTGGGACGGGGAGTTGAAATGGGCAGTGACTGGGAGGTTAGGTTGGCTGTTACAAGCCAGGCAAAGATGCTCGGTGAAAGGTCACCTAGTCTACATTTGGTCTCATCGAGGTAGAGAGGACCACATCGGGAGCACTGGGTGCAATAGGTTGGAGGAGATGCAGGTGAAGCTCTCTTTCACCTGCAAGGCTGTTTAGGGCCGTGAATGGAAGTGAGGGAGGTGATGTGTGGGCAGGTGTTGCATCTTTTACGGTTACAGTGGAAGGTACCGGGTGGGTTGGAGTGGTTGGTGAGTAGGACAATTCTCCCCTCAAATCTGCCCCACCATTCTACTATACTGTGGTTGATCTGCCTCAGGTTTCCACTCCTATTTCATGCCAGTACAGCATGACTTTCAACTACTCTATTTGGAATATCTACCTACCTCCTTTTTAAACATTTTCAGTGATCTAGCTCCCAAACTTCTCTGGGGAAGAGATTTCTAGATATCCACAATCCTTTGGGAGAAGGAATTCCTGCACATTACAGTTTTAAAGGCGTTCTCTTATTCTGTAACTCTGTCCCTAGTTTGAGATCTTCCCCACTATTAGTGGGGACATGTTCTGAACAGATACCCCATCAAGCCCCCTGAGAAAATCTTGCATGTTTCAATAAAAACTGAACACAGTACTCCACATATGGTCTCACTCACACGCTGTACAGTTGTAACAGGACTGACCCATTTTTAAACCCAACTCAATACTTACTTCTTAGAATTTTGGCTGTTCTTTGAAGTACAATTTCTGTGGGGGTTCTTCCATCAGCTGTTTGGTGATGTGACATTCCATTTTATCTTCACAACTGTCATGACTATGGTGCCTAATCTCCAGTTCATGTTGCCAGCAGATACCCAGATATCTGGATTCCCACAACTTCTCTAGCTCGCTTTGCTAACCATTTTCTACCACAAGGCTCACTGTAAATTTCTTACACTATCTGCAAATCAGGAAAATATGCCTGGCTGTTTTGTAGCTCAGAAAATAAAGGTTGAGATAAACTATCAGCCATATTCCATGCAGTGGATGATGAAGATGGCATTTTCTCTGCTTGCAATGCAGGCCTGATTGATGAAAACTTATTCTTCACTCTTTCAGCTGGTGAAATGCATTCTTCACTAAAGTGAATCTAGAACAGCCTCTCTGTTCCTAAACTCAACTGTTGGTTTTTGCAGTAAACCCACAGAGATAAGTGAAACAAAACAAACTGCTGACCAATGCTCCACCCATCTCCATGCAATGTGACCCCTGCAGTTAGAATGGCAAATCAACTACCCTTTAAATCCAGGAAATATCATGAATAATTTATATTTCTAACAAAGACAGGGCAATCCTTCCTGGCACCATTACTGAGCTAAAAGCATGCTCCCTGCTCTGGATGATCTTACTTTGCTTCAGTTAACACAGTCCCAGACATTTATGTGTTATCAACTTCAAGATTGCTTGAACTGTAGAATCCCTACAGTGCAGAAACAGGCCCTTCAGCCCAGCAAGTCCACATCAACCCTCCCACCCTGACCCATCCCCTGGCTAACACATCTAATCTACAGATCCCTGAACACTACAGGCAATTTAGCATGGCTAATGCACCTAGACTGTGGGATGAAACTGGAGCACCCCTACACAGACACGGGGAGAATGTGCAGACTCCACCCAGACAGTCACCTGATGGTGGAATTGAACCCGGGTCCCTGGTGCTGTGAGGCAGCCGTGCTAACCTACTGAGCCACCTTCAAGTTGCTTTTTACTTCAAGGTTGTTTAAGCAGTTGCCCTATTTTTTGACATTTGAATTCCTAAAACTGAAAGTAATTTTCTAAAAAATGTAAATTCTGAATTAGATATTTACCATACTCTCTGAATGTTCTTAGATTGAAACTGTAGGCTTTGGGTTGGTTTGATTGCTTCATTGCTGAGGTATCAGTTTTTGTTCTTTTATCCTGGTATATCAGATATATCAGGATCTATACAACATGACGCATGGACACTATGGCAAAAACATCCAAACCTTTTCACCCAGAATGTCCATCAGACATAGAAGCAGAAGTAGGCCATTCAGCCCATCAATGAGATCATGGCTGATCTTATAATCCTCAACTCTGCTTTCCTGCCTTTTCCTCAGAACCCTCGATTCCCTTAATGTTAGAAATCTGTCTATCTCAGCCTTGAATACACTGATTGGCCCAGCTTTGACAGCCTTCAGTGACAAAGAATTCCATAGATTCGGTACACTCTGAGAGTAAACACTCCTCCTCATCTTTGTCTTAAATGTCTGACCCCTTATTCTGAGATGATGTCTCTGGTCCTAGACTCTCCCACAAGGGGAAACAACTTTTCCACATCTACTCTGTCAAGTCCTCTAAGAATCTTATATGTTACAATAGGGTTACCTCTTATTTTTCTATTATCCAACAGTTCCAATTTACTCAACATCTCCTCATAAAACAATCTCTTCATGACTGGTATCAGTCTCGTGAACTTTCTTTGGATTGCCCCCAATGCCATTAAATCTTTGTTTAGATAACAAACCCAAAACTGTTTATGCTTCCCAGCTGTGCTCTGACTAACACCATGTACAGTTTTAGCAAAACCTCCTCCCTTTGTATTCCATTTCCTTTGAAATAAAGACCAACATTCCATTTGCGTTCCCTATCACCCACTGAACTTGGATGCTAGATTATCAAGATGAGGACTCTGCAATACATCTTCTGTAGCTCTCTGCAGCCATTTAAATAATAGTCAGATCTTTTATTCTTTCTGCCAAAATGCATAACCTTCCATTTCCCCGCATTATATTACATCAGTTAATGTTTTGCCCATTCATTTTATCTGTCCATATCTTCCTGCAGATTCTGTGTCATCCTCACCACTTGCCTTCCCATTTTTTTTTTGTGTCATCCACAAACTTGTCTATGGTACATTCACTTTCCTCATTCATGTCATGAATATGTATTGTAAATAATTGTGGTCCCTGCACTGATCCCTGTGGCACACCACTCGTTATCAGTTGCCAGCCTGAAAATGCCCCTCTCATAGAGTCATAGAGTTGTAGAATGATACAGCATGGAAACAGACCCTTCGGTCCAACCAGTCCAGGCCAAACATAATCCCAAACTAAACTCCCAAACTAAACTAGTCCCACCTGCCTGCTCCTGGCCCATGTCTCTCCAAACCTTTCCTATTCATGTCCTTATTCAAATGTCTTTTAAACATTGTAATTGTCTCAACTTCACGCAGAGGTTGGATGGAATGAGCTGCCAGAAGAGGTGGTAGAGGTAGATATAATTACAACAATTAGAAGGCATCTGGATGGGTACATGAATAGGAAGGTTTTAGAGGGATATGGGCCAAATGTTGGCAAACAGGACTAGATCAGTTTAGGATATCTTTCGGCACGGACGAGTTGGACCGAAGGGTCTGTTTCCATACTGTACAACTATGACTCTATAAATCTCTGTCTTCTGTTCGTTATCCAATCATGTTTGGTGCTGGGGCTTTTCAAAGAAGAAACTCTTATGGATCTTGGGTATCTCCAGAAGATGAATCACAATGAAAATAAAATAGTCAGCAAATTCCTCACCTCAGAGGTCATACTCTGAAGCACAAAGTGAAATATTAAAGTTTTAAAATTCCTCATCATCGATTTTTTTTAAAGCATGAATTCAATGTCTTTGGGAGCAGTCATGATGCTCAGAAGAATTAACTTGACTTTTTTTACATGCAAAGCTCTTTCTTTTGCTCGCACCCCAGAGCATTTTCATTGATTTTATTGGGAGCTGCTGTGTTATAACAACATGGAGCTGATCATGGGCCTCCCACCCTGGAAAAACAATCATTACTAGCACTGTGTGTGTGTGTGTGTGTGTTTGTGTGTGTGTGTCTGTGTGTCTGTGTGTCTGTGT
>NW_025981827.1:0-5200 GCF_021869965.1 Rhincodon typus | reverse complement strand
GCTTTCCTGCTCCTCTGATGCTGCTTGGCCTGCTGTGTTCATCCAGCTCTACACCTTGTTATCTCTGACCTTTAAGTATGTTTTGGCAACCCACGGTGGGCGAATGTGGTCATTTTACCTGCAAGCTACTTGCAACATTGAATTACTCCTCATGCATTAATGCTCGTTTAGAATTGCAAATTTGTTCATGCCAGTCTCCACAGGAGACAAAAATGATGGTTGTAGTGAACTCTGCCTGTTGTTGAAGTTGGCACGTATACAGATGTCATGATGTTATGTACTTGGATTCTGATCCACTTTCACAGGGGTAGCTTTATGAAACACTGCCACATTGCAGCAAAGAACAGCAAGTGGCCACAGGCCCTGAGCAAAGCTAGAATCAAAATAATGATGGAAGCAAAATTAAGACTAAGCCAACACTTGATATTCAAAAATATTTATTTACTCCTCCTTTGCCATTCTACCACCCCATCCCCCTTTCTGAAGATGCTGCCTTATGCTGTTCTGTTTCACTATCTGTTATTGTGTGACTTTTATACATTCTCTAATCAACCTGTTCAGCCCCACCTCTGGAATAGAGGGGGCTTGAACCCAGACCTCTTGACCCTGAATATAAACCGAAATAACTGCGGATGTTGTAAATCGCAGACAAAAATAGAAATTGCTAGAAAAGCTCAGCAGATTTGGCAGCATCTGTGGAAGGAAAATGGGGTTTCGGGTCAAATGTTCTGAGGAAGGGTCACCGGACCCAAAACGTTAACTCTGATTTCTCTCCACAGATGCTGCCAAACTTGCTGAGCTTTTCCAGCAATTCCTATTTTTGTCTTCTCCTGACCATGAGGTGAGGATACTACATTGCCCCCAGAAGACCCCAGCGTGTCTTTTACATTTGAACAGTGCATGTTGGGTTGTTGAGAAAAAAAACTGTTCTCTCCTTTAATTTGACCACCCAAGGCAAAGCCAGGGGATTATAAATGGAAGCAAGAGTTCTGTTTTGTCCATGGATGATCGGATTATTTCTATGCCCACTGGGTCTCCAACCCCACTCACTTAACAGCCTGATAAAAGGGTGGGGTGTGGATTTGTGTGAGATAAATTGGATGTTTAATCATAGTGGCAGCTTATGTGTATGTTATGGGGTCATGAATACCTTAATGCGTGTGCGAGCTTAACTAGCAGATACCATACGGCAGAGTCCTTGAAGTCTACAGCACAGAGAAAAGGCCCTTCTGCCCATTGAGTCTGCACTGATAAAAAACAACCACTTCACTATTCTCATTCCCTTTTTCAGCACTTGGCCCATGGCCTTGTGTACCTTGGCACCACAAGTGCATGTTTACATACTTCTCAATCATTATGGGGGTTTCTGCCTCTCCTACCCTTACAGGCAGTGAGCTCCAGATTCCCACCACCCTCTGGGTGAAAATGTTCTTCCTCCTATATCCTTTAAACTTTCTGTCTCTTTCCGTAAATCCATGCCCCTGGTCAGTGCTCCCATCATCAAGGGGAAAGTTTTCTTCCTGCCTACCCAATCTATGCCCGTCATAATTTTATACATCTCAAATCATGCCCCATCTCGATCTCCTCTGCTCCAAAGAAAATAACCCCAGTCCGTCCAATCCAATGCTACTTGGGTGAAAACTGGACGGAATCATTGTAAAGGTGAGATGGCACACGTAGCAGCAGGAAGAAGAAAATCTTTAACAGAGCCTTGTTAAAGTTAATTTTGTGACTAGGTATTGTTATTTTAGCCTGGGATGTCAGAATGAACAAGCACAGTTTACTGGAGTTTACCAGCTTTCGTCCTCACTAAAGTGAGAGAGATTAAAATATGGCTTCCTACTCTCACTTCTCTCCTGCCTACAATCACCGCATGGAAATTGGGAACTGAACATTCAATAGAAATACACCAGGAGCCCCCATTCCCCACCTCCCCATATAAGGCCTATTATTTGAGGTTGACTGGAATCATGGGAGGTGACTGATGCAGCATAGCTGATTGGTGGAAGGTCTCAGGTGGCAGACAAGGACACCTGAGAGGTCCTGCTGGTAGGCACCTACTTGTTTCAGAATCACTGAACCATTACACAATGAATAAGGCACCTACTGCCACGGCCCCATCCTCTTGTTATTGCACAGTCTTCCTTTTCAGATTATAATCCACTTCACTCTCGGATGTCTTGACTGAACCTGCCTCCACCACACTCATGAATGCCATAGATCTTTGATCATAACCCAAGTATGTAATATCAAATGGGATTAGTTTAGAATGGCATCATGGTCTGCACACAAATGGTGGGCCAAAAGGCTCAACTGTTCTATGTATATGCACTCACTGCATGGAAAACATGCTCCTCATGTCACTGTAGCTTCTTTAGCCAGACATCCAGGGCCTTTCACCAATGGGAACAACTCTTCCATATTTTTCTTTGTCAAGAGCCCATGTGCAGCCTACTTGTAGAGGGTATCCACAATTCTGGCCTACAATTCTTGTTTTTAAATTGGAAGTTAATGTGTTTGAGAAATCTCCAAACTAAAGCTGTGGATGCTCTCTCATGATCAAGGTCAAGCTGCTGCTTTTTTCTAACATTGAGGGCGGGGGCCTCTTATTGGCTCAAGTTTAGAGAGCTTACGTTCAAAACTCATTCAGAGAAATGATTCAGGGAAGTGGAGTTGAGGATTATCAGATCAGCCATGATCTCATTGAATGGTGGAGCAAACTCGATGGGCTGAATGGTCGATATTTGCTCCTATATCTTATGGATGACAAGTTTGCCCTCTGGATATTAACTTTACTGAAAATGGCTGGTCAATGTGGCGACTATTCTCCACTCAAAACAGGCTGCAGACCCCTGTATTTGACAATGATCAGAGTCCTGCTGTTACATGTCACAGGCAATGTGTGTTTCACTGAAACTTTTGCTCCTCATCATTATTTTCTCTTGGGTTCATGAATCTTTCGACCAGCTTTCAGTCTACTGCTGATTTTTTGTTTATTTAAATCTGCAACTAAAAAGTTAAGGACAGTCACCTACTGCTTAGCAACAGCCTCCACAGAACATTCCCTTCAGAGTTATCATATTCTCAAAGGAAGTAAAGAATGAGGAACAATTTAATGACATGAGGGTCCATAGATGAATGTACATTGGAGAAAGCTTTGTAGGAGCTCTGCTCATACTATTCAAGGAATCTGAAGCCGTTTGTGGTTTTATACATATGAATCCAAGTAACATATACCACAGACAGTCAAGTTGTTTGGAGTCAGATATCTTGAAGTTTGCTTACAACACAAAACAAGACCATGCTATCACAGTCTTAGACACATTGTCTGGTTTCTGTGTTTACTGATGTTACTGCACTTTACACATGTCTGGCGACTAACTGAAGACACTACACTGATTTAATTAGGCAGACTGACTGATGGTGAGGCAGGTTTAAACTGGAATATCACAAATTGTGATCTCATAATTATTCTAGAGATCTCTTCAGTCTGGAATCTATGTCATATTACAACAGGATAATGTATCAATGCTTGCTACTCAGATAGTCTCAGTACTATTGTTCATTACAAAACCTCTCCCAAGACCAGGAAAAAAGGTCTAACTACTGCCTTGAAACCAAATTCTAGTTGCTACAGTTACAATGTGCATACATCAGCTTTACTGAAGCACTACATCAATTAAGCCTGGAAATATCCTGTTTGGAGAAGCAGGATATGACGGGATCTTTACCTAGCAAGAGTAAAGGAACAGAGTTTTATATCCACAACAGCATTGCACCAGACTAAGATGTAGAAAATTGAAAGTTGCCTTTTCCCATATTTTGTACTGAAATACAATAAAGGTCCTTTATTGTGATCATAGAATCCTTATAGTGTGGAAGCAGGCCAATTAGCCCATCGAGTCCACACTTACCTTCTGAAAGGCATCCCACCCAGACCCACCCCCTACCCTACAATTCCCCATGGCTAATCCACCTAAGCCAGAACATCGCTGGACACTATGGGCCATTTAGCATGGCCAGTACACCTAACCTGCATGTCTTTGGACTGTGGGAGGAAACCAGAGCACTCAGTCAAAATCCACGCAGACAGGGGGAGAATGTGCAAACTCAACACAGACAGTCACCCCAGGATAGAACCAAACCTAGTCCTCTGGCACTGTGATTAGCAGTGCCAAACACTGAGCCACTGTGCTACCCTTATGATGGGCATGAAATGGGCATAAAATGCATAGGAAACGAACCTGTAACATAGAAATGTAGAAACATAGAATATAGGAACAGGAGTAGACCATTCAGCCCCTCCAGTCCACTCCTCCATTTCATATGATCACAGCTGATCATCCAACTCAATACCACCCTGTTCTCCCTTTCCCCCCATACCCTTTATAGCCCGTATTTAATTCTGACTCAAAAAAGGCAGAAAATACAAGAGTGAAGCAGGATATTGGAGAACAAAAAATGTTGATTTAAAATCATCTCCCAGTGTTTGTGCAGCATTTATAAATGTCACATTCTTTCATTGTCATATTATAGCCCATCTCCTTATATCATACACCCTTGGTGATATATAAAGCAATAAAGGAGAAGGCATTAATCATTTAAAAAAACCTGTTACAATTAATTGCAGAGACAGCAGTACACAAGCAGCTTGTGTATCAGTATAGTATGTTGCCATCCCACAGACTATCAGCTGCTTTCTGGATTTCTTTTACCTTTCACTGAATGCTAGTTAGTAATATAATAAATGTCATCGCTTGGTAAGTATTATTGGAGTTGATCTCCTTTGTAAGTGCATCTCCGAAAACATACTCCCCTTTAGAGTTTCCCAAAAGCAAGAATTATGAATAGTCTCTTCATAAAAGAGGGAGCCGTGGCAGATGCATCAAGGTAAACAAGCTATCACGAATTGTTATAATCAGGAACCACACTCAAAGTAATTAAATTTTAGGTATCATTAGGTCAGGCCATGCTAATTTCTTTTTCCTTGGCTCGATGTTCTTTACACCTACCAGTGAAACACCCTCTTTTATGTGATTTTAATAAAATTTATTTAATTTATTAAAACCTTTCTTAATTATTCTCTTCAAGCAAGCAGTTACTTGTCAGAAATTCGCTTGCTAGCATATTTACCATGCAAACCAAAAATAGTAATTTTAGATAACAAGATGTAGAGCTGGATGAACACAGCAGGCCAAGC
>NW_025981826.1:0-5200 GCF_021869965.1 Rhincodon typus | reverse complement strand
GGGTCTTGTTTTTAATTGAGGAATCTGTTCAGAACATAATGAAATATTAAAGAAACTGTTTGAACTTCTTTGTGTTTAAACATTACTAATTGGAGACAAGAAATCAAAGCTTTCCATCTTGCACTGATCAAGATCAGAACACAAGAAACAGAAAAGATAAAGGGACATCAATTTATACAGTGTGCTGATTAGTTAACCCATCATTGGCATGGAGATGCAGGAAAAACAGTCAAGTGTCAAGCTTAGTTCTGACACTAGGCAGCTGGACTCTGTTTGGCCAGGGTATTGCTACGGAGGTGCAGCAGACTTTCCATTTAAGTACTGGAACCAAAGGAGCAGGTCAGAGGCTGGGAATCCTGCAGTGAGTAACTCACCTCCTGACTCCCCAAAGATTTTATACCATCTACAAGGCACAAGTCAGGAGTGTGAGGGAATACTCCCCACTTGCCTGGATGGGTGCAGCTCCAGCAACACTCAAGAAGCTCGACACCATCCAGGACAAAGCAGCCCCCACTCGATTGGCACTACATCCACAAACATCCCACTTCCTCCTCCACCAACACTCAGTCGCAGCAGTGTGTACCAGCTACAGATGCGCTGCAGAAATTCACCAAAGATCCTCAGGCAGCACCTTCCAAACCCACGATCACTTCCATCTGGAAGGATAAGGGCAGCAGATACATGGGAACACCACCCCCTGCAAGTTCCCCTCCACTCACCGTCCTGACTTGGAAATTTATCGCTGTTCCTTCGGTGTTGCTGGGTCAAAATCCTGGGATTCCCTCCCTAAGGACATTGTGGGTCAACCCACAGCACACGGGCTGCAGTGGTTCAAGAAGGCAGCTCACCCCCACCTTCTCAAGGGGCAACTAGGGAATGGACTGTTTCAGTATCCGAGGAATGGTGAATGGGGCAGAGCATTGTGTAATAAATCAGTGACCATCCCCACTTCTAACCTTATGGTGGAGGGAAAGTCTTTGACGAAGCAGGTAAAGATGGTTAAACTAGGACACTACCCTGAGGAGCCCCTGCAGAGATGTCTTGGAGCTGAGATGACAGACCTCAATCTGGTGTACTGTGTACACTGCTGGATACTGTACTTACAGAAGGAAACTAATGTGCTGGAAGTGGTCCAGAGAAGGTTCACTAGACTAAGCGCTGAAATGAGCAGATTACCTTATGAGGAAAGGCTAGACAGGCTGGACCTGAATCCCCTGGAGTTTAGGAGAGTCAGGGGTGATTTAATTGAAGATCCTTGAGCGGGTGGATGTTGAAACAGTGTTTCCCCTTGTCGGAGAATCCAGAGCAAGGGGTCATAGTTGAAAAATAACGTTTAAAGCAGAGAAGAGGAAGCATTTTTTTGGAAGTGTTGAGAATCTTTGGAATTCCCTTCCCAAAAAGCCATGTTTGCAGGATCTTTAAATATATTTTTAGGCAGAGGGAGATAGCTTCTTGATGACTGAGGGATGAAAGATTATTGGGGGATCTGTAGGAATGTGGAGTTGAGGTTAAAGTCAGATCAGCCACGGTCATATTGAATGGGGGAACAGGCTTGAAGGGCCAAGTGGCCTACCCTTGTTCCTTGTTTGTAACTGTGTGGCTCAGATCCTGACACTGCACAGTTGTGTGTTTGACATCCAACACAGGCCTCACCAGCAACACGGAGGCTGATTAAATAAGTAGGGTGTTTCACATTTCATCAGGGGTTGAGCTGTACAGGAAACCCTGCAGCCTCTGGGACACTGCCACTGATCCCATCCCCGGAGCCTTTGTTACTGTTTCACAGTGATGCTCAGATTCAGTCACTCTGGTGGTGTCCCAGGATATGGGGCATTGTGGACCCTTTCTTGACCAATCTTCACTGAGTGCCTCACATCCTGGAGGATGTGAGAGCAAGGAATGAATTCAGTAAGCATGAGGGGAACCATTCTGTTCCCTGACTGTTGTTAACAACCCTGTAGAATGTCACTTCCAGAGACCACTCATCATTGTACAATATATTCACTACATCTTCCGGAATAATCTATAAGCTGTTCCTAGACAAATGAATTTCTTTGAACATATTCTTTGAACATATTTCTTTGACCGTTATCCCATTGAGACAAATGGCCACTATTTAGCACACAACATTCTAGATATTCTTCTAATCAATCTGTTCAGAAATGTTACAACACACACCTCCAGAGCAGGTGGGACTTTATAGAATCCCTACAGTGTGGAAACAGGCCCTTCGGCCCAACAAATCTACACCGACCCTCAGTGCATCCCACTCAGCCATCACCCTATAACCCAGCTAATCTATGCATCCCTGAACACTGTGGGCAATTTAGCATGGCCAATCCATCTACCCTGCACATCTTTGGACTGTGAGAGGAAACCCATGCAGACGTTGGGAGAATGTGCAAACTCCACACAGACAATAGGCCCAGAGAGTGAAATTGAACCGGATCCTGAGCACTGTGAGGGAGAACTGCTAACCACTGAGCCAAAGGTGCTGCCTCATCAGTAGAACAAATGGGACTTTTGAATTTACAATCTACAGGTTACACACACAGTGACAGAAACCCAACCCGCTGTGTGCCCTCTCTAATCAGGGAAACTTGTCTGCTTTCATTTTCAGTCGCATTGATACACAGTTCAATTCAGAAAAAAAAACAATAATTTGATCTAATAGCTGCAAATATATCAAAAATAATGGGTGATAACATAAAGCTCTGTGGAACAATTAATTGGAATAGCAATTAACAGTGACTAATGGGCTAATGTCAAGAACTTCACTTAGCCTCTGGTGTCTAAGTTTAACTCATATTGTGACTACAACCAAATTGATTGAGCAAACAAACCCTTGCTAATCTTTACTCAAGTTCTTTGCTCAAGGACTAGTTGAAGAGGGATGAGGGGAAGCTCATCTGGAACTTAAACCTAAAAACCAAAAGAACTCTGGATGCTGTAAATCACTTAAACCTGATGGTTTAATTGGCTGAACTGTCTATTTTGTGCCATTCTTTCTACAAAACGTCAGCTCTGATGAAGAGTCATCTAGAGTCTAAACGTTAGCTTGCACTCTCTCTATGGATGCTGCCTGACCTGCTGTGATTTCCAGCATTTTTTGTTTCAGTAGAATTCCCACTTGGTTATTTTTACTTTCACTGTTTTCCAGAATGTTCCATCCACATCTTAGGCTGCAGTTCCACAGAATAGTTTCCCTCTGGTATCCTGCCCCAGTGGATATGGCTAAGACACTGAGCTTGCAGGAGGTTTCACAGAGCAACGCATGTGTTTCTTGTCCAGTGGTAACACATAGGAGTCCTCAGACTGGAGTCTCTTGTCAATTATCACCAGTGAGGAAACTGGCTAATCCTCCCTCCCTAATCTGACATCAAGCACTGTCAATGCAGGGAGAGAGGTGAGGGAAATGGTTTGGACTGGGGTGGGAGGAGATGCTTTACACAGGGATTGACACATTGCAATTCTTGTAAGTGAAGGGTCATGAATGAAGTGGGTGTGCTGACTCAGCCCACAAAAGGCTGATACTCACTCTTAACCTTGTCATTCTGAGCGAAGTCAGTTTAAATTTACAATCAATGTTCATCTGTTTACATCAACTCGATAAACACAATCTCGGCTACTTCCAATCAGCTCCTTTGTTGTCATGATGAAATATTTAACATCATCACATTCATTTACATTTGAACAAAAATAAAGTGTCTGTTTATTAGGAGGGACATTTATCATGTTGAGAGACAGCAGGTACTCACACTGACACACATTGTCACACACACCCTCTCATACATTCTCACACACACCATCAAACACAGTTTCATATGCACAGGAGGCAATGGCCTAGTGGTATTATCACTGGACTGTTAACTCAGAAACCCAGGTATGATGCTTTGGGGACCTGGGTTTGAATCCTGCCATGGCAGATGGTGTGATTTGAATTCAACAATAATCTGGAATTAAGAGTCTAATGATGACCATGAATGCATTGTTGATTCTGTACACACCCTAGTTTGCTAATGGCCCTTTAGGGAAGGCAATCTGGTCTGGTACACATGTGACTCCAGACCCACGGCAATTAGAGATGGGTAATAACCAGCAATGTCCTCATCCTGTGAATGAATTAAAATAAAACACTACCACACACTCCCTCATATCACATTACACGCTACCAGACTCCACTTATGTTCACACACACACTACGCTACTAAACACACGCTCACATCACTGTATCTTGCTCCCACACACACTTGCATTACACTACACTACCAAGCTCGCACACACACACTCCCAAACACATACTCATGTTTGTGCACACTTTCACCCATGTGCTTTCAACAACTAACTATGCATTTAGGACATCCCAAGACGTTTCTCTGTGGACAGAGAAGGAGATATCAGGCAGTCAAAGAGGTCAAGTTTAAAGAGGAGAGAGTGAGAAAGGTTTATGGAGGAATTTGCCGAACCTTTAGCTCAAAGGCAGATCTCTCATGGTTGAGTAATTGAGGCTGAAATTGGAGGGGTACAGAAATCTCAGAGGTTAGTGGGGCTGGAGGAGATTCCAGAGTTAGAGAGGCTATGGAGGAATTTAAAACCATTTAATCACTTTCTCACAAATTCACACACACACGCACACACACACACATCACTCGGTCTCTGCAGACATACCATCCTTCTTTCCCAGAAGCTTTTTCCTGTTACCTCAGAGAGGTAGGAGGGAGCTGACTGAGGTTTCTATGGGAACTTACCATCCCACACACATCCTCAAAGAGAGGAGGAGAAACACTGACCTTGGACCATGCATCAGTTGTGTGTACATTTCTATGAATCTCCTTCTTCTGTTATTATGATGAAGGCTTCACCCGTGAGTGGGTTAAGATCCAAATCAGCAAATGAGTCAGGAATTTCACGCAATGAAGGATCACCAGTGACAGACTCACTTCCATATCCATAAACCAATCAGAAATCTCACACAGATGTAGGCATTTTCAAGCAGCTGCCCAAAAATAAGATTTACATTAAAGATTGAACAGAACTCCAATATGGCCCCAGCTAATTCCATTCCCATCTACAACATGTACATTTCACAGCTTTAGGTGAAAGTTATTTCTCAAACATCGGTAATAGATTCCGGGAAACCACATGCAGTGTTTCCATCACAGGGAACGATAAAAAGTAAATGCAGCACACACACACACAC
>NW_025981825.1:0-5201 GCF_021869965.1 Rhincodon typus | reverse complement strand
TCTCTTTCACAAATGACAGTGGATGCTGGATCAGTTGTTAATTTTAAATCCGAGATTGATAAATTTTTGCTAAGTAAGTGCATTAAGGGAAATGGACCAAAGGCAGGTCTGTGGAGTTAGGCTACAGATCAGCCATGATCTCATTGAATGGTGGAACAGGCTCGAGGGGCTGAATTGGCCTACTCCTGTTCCTATGTTCCTATGTTTTAAGTGCTCATTTTTAACTGTGCTGCAGGGAAGGTAACCGAGTTACATGAATTCTGTGTCGTTGGCATGACCAGATAAAGCCTAGAGCAGTTAAGTAGCTCTCTGTCGTTGGGATGCAGGGAGATCTGATGAGAAAAGGAAATAACCTCCATGGATAATTAGCTGTTGAGCTGTTTTGCTGAAAAGTTAACCCATCTGCACAGAGTCCACATAGTTGGGGATCCAGTTAAGTCTCAAGGGCAATAGGAAATCTTGGTGCTGGTAGAAATCAGGCCAGGTTTTAGGAGTTATTAGGCAGTTAGGTATTTTAGTCAGGAGACTTGGTGCTGCTAATAGGTCAGTATAGGTGACAGCAGGAGTTGAAAAGCCCACAGCCAGTATTTTCTTCATACAACTCAGTAACACTGGACTTCTGCTAAAAGCTGGAGTTGTTCAGTGGAATAGGCATTGGAAGGGAGTTTCTGCAACAGGCCAAAGTCAAGAGGAGCATAGATCCAGGAGAGGAGTATGTTCACAGAAGCAAGCCTTTTGGGAGTCAATGATGGAGTGACTCTTGAGAGTATGGTTTAAGGCTAGATCAGTAAAAGTGAAGAATTGTAATAATCCCTTGTGAAGTTTCATGCAATTTGATGACCATCGTGTTATTGATGTTGTGGGGGTGAGGCAGGCCTGGTGTTCGTTGCTGAGAAATCTATGGGACCTGTCTTGATTACATTTGATATGTGTTGTGGAGTGTTCAATTACAGTATGTTACCCATATTTATCATGTCTAAGTTGGGGTTTGGGAAAACATTGTACATATATTGTAGATTGAACTACTGTCCTGACTAGTGTAATAAAGTTTTGTGGTTTGATCACGACTATGGTATCTTGGTGCTTTGTTCTCTCATTAAGTCCGCAGGATCTCATCTTTTGTCTATTTTGTAAAATAAATGGTCACTAGTCCCTGACAAATTGTAACATAATTTGGTGATCTGATCTTGGATTATAAGAGATAAATTGGTGATCCGGTCTGGAATTATAACACTTGAAACAGGTTACATTATCAAAAGTAGGGAAGACTTTCATTTCCTCAAGTGTCAATCATATCCTCAAGATGTCCAAAAGTGCTTTAGTTGAACAGAGTGGAATCACTGTTAAATCACTTAGTAACAACCCTGTAATGCTTTTCGTGCAGAATCATTGTTAACCATTGATGTTAACATCCCTCAGTGATGTGGAAGAACATATTGCTAGTCGAGTGAATCCACATGCTTCCTCCTAGCTCAGAAAAAGGAAACAAAGATTTTTTTCATTGTCATTTCTAAGAAAAAGGCCAATGTCAACAGTTGTGGCTATTTTTGTTCTCTGCTAGCTGTGCACATTAAATGAAGGCTGTGCAAATAGGCTGTATTCGAATTACTGCAAATGGACATATTGTAATCATCATTTGGGAGGCAAAATTCTAATGTTCTGTCTTTCAAAGAAAATGCATGTATATAGCACCATTCACAGTCTCAGGTCACTTTACAGACAATGACGTATTTTTGGAGTGTAATCACAATTGCAATATAGACAATGTAACGTAGTCACTTTATGTACAGTAAGGTCCCATATATAACAGTTTGTGACAAGACTGGCAAACGAGTGACATATCCGGTCATAGAAAGTGTGTATAAATTTGTACACCTTCGATATCTGAGATTATAAATCGGTTATTGAAGAGAAAGATTGTGCTGCAAATCTAATGCGTTATGCCTTGTGGACTGGTCAGAAGCTGCTGCTTTCCATGTAATCCCACGCTGGCACTTGGCCCACAAAGATTGGATTTTATGGAATTCCTGGTGGTAAAGCCTCTACCTCCGAACTACAAAAGCATCAGATCGTGATGTAGCAGTAATGTTACTGGCCGTGTAATCCAAAACCCAGGCTCTAATATTCTAGGGACGTGTGCTTGAAACCCAACACTGCAGATTGTGAATGAAAAAAAAGGAATTAAAAGCTAGCCTAATGGTGACCTTTTTACCATTGTGAATTGTTGTCAAACCACATCTCTGGTTCACTGATGTCTTTTAGGGAAGGAAATGGGAGTTAAGGATAGCTCTCTAGGCTAAAGGGATCAAAGGGAATGGGAAGAAAACAGGGACAGGGACTGAGTTGGATGATCAGCCATGATCATATTTAATGGCAGAGCAGGCTCGAAGGGTCGAATGGCCAGTCCTGCTTTGGTTTTTATTGCTGGCATCCTTACCTGGACTGGCCTAAATTTGACTTCATACTCACAGCAATGTGTTGGTTCCTAATTGCCCTTTTTATGGCCTAACAAGGCACTCAGTTCCAGGGTAATTATAGGGATGGACAACAAATGCCGGCCATTTACTTAAAAAAATCTTTACTTGTTGGCAGGAAGGATTTCAAACAGATAGACAAGCTGCATGTTACTCTTCAGCCTTTCCCCAAGGGGCCAAGCAATGTATATGAAGGTAACAATTTATAATAGTGGGAACTGTGCTGGTGAAATGGCCAGTCATGTGAAGCTCAATGAGAATTGACAGCCACTGCCTTAAAATAAAAATTGGAAAGTTTGCAAATACAGCAGATACTAAAGAAGGCAAATTGAATTTTGGCATTTATTGATAAAGGCGTGGAATATAACATTAGGGAAGTGTTGTTGGAGCTGTACAAAGTGAGACTGTGCCTGGAGTATTGAGTACATTTTTGCTCCACCAACTTGAGGAGGGATGTAGTTGCATTGGAGACATTTCAGAGTAGGTTCACGAGATTGATTCTAGAGATGAGGGGTTTGTCTTATGAAGAGAGATTGAGCACTTTAGGCCTACACTCTCTAGAGTTTAGAAGAATGCAAAGAGATTTAATTGAGGCGTATAAGACGCTAAAGGGGATTGACAAAATAGACATAGAGAAGATTTCTCCTCATGTGGGACAATCTGGAATGAGAGGTCATAGTTTTAGGATAAGGGGTAGCAGATTTAAAACTGAGATGAGGAGAAATCACTTCTCGCAAAGGACCATGAATCTGTGGAATTCACTCCTAAGAGTGCAGTGAATGCTGGGATCTTGAATACATTAATGGAGGAGATAGACAGATTTTTAATTAGTAATGGGGTGAAGGGATGTGGGGAGTGGGCAGAAAAGTGGAGTTGAGGCCAAGATGAGATCAGGCATGATCATATAAAATGATGGAGCAGGCTCGAGGGGCTGAATGACATACTCCTGTTACTAGTTCTTATGTTCTTAAGAAAGGGTAGATAGATGCTGCAGCTTTATTTAGTTTGGGTCGGGGCCCTTCTTCGGAAAAGGGGGAGGGGGAAGGTAGCTCAGAAATAAATAGAGAGAGGAGGGGTGGGGCTGTGGAAGGTAGGTGGGATGGTGATAGGTGAGTGCAGGTAGGCAGTGGTGGGGATTTGTCAGTGAGTTGGGAGGGGCGGATAGGTGGGAGAGAAGATGGACAGGTTGTGTCAGGTCGAGGAGGCGGAGATGAGATCGAGGGTTGGTGATTGGATGAGGCCAGGTGTGGGGAGATTTTGCCCACATGTGGACTTCACTAGTTTCAAAATCTCTCTTTATTTCCGAGCTCCCTTACCCCTCCCCCATTTCTGAAGAAGGGTCCCGACCCGAAACGTCAACTTTCCTGCTCCTCTGATGCTGCCTGGCCTGCTGTGTTCATCCAGCTCCACACTGTGTTATCTCAGACTCCAGCATCGGCAATTCTTAATAACTCTGAGAAGCCTATACTCAAAGGATTGAGCAATAAAGGCAAGCATGCTGATTGTATTTATTACCCCGGTAACGAATGGTATCTTTTTCTGTTGTGACATGACAGGGTGGATAAATGCACCCTGATTAATCTTGACCAGTTTGTAGGAACCCTTTTTAAATTAGGCCTTTTACATGGTGAGATAGACAAAGAGGATAAGAGTCAGGGGAATGTCCAACACAACTTGATTTAATGGTTTTGTCAATGAAAAATAATAATTAGACTTGATTATTGCACTTAAATTAAACTCTATCAAACTGTATCAAACCTTCTCATGACTCATTAGTAAATAGTCATAAATCTCTCAAGTAAACAGTCTCAATTCTATACAAGCTATCTACTTCTGACACGCAGCTCTAAGGATTCGCTATGCCTTATCCACTAGTCCCGACTGCTACATTTGAACTGTTTGTCTGAAAGGATTGATAGTACCTACTCAGTAAGTCTGGGACAGCCTGTTCCTCGGTCTTAGAGGGTTGGCTGGTGTTTCAGGATCTGCAATCATCAATTTGGGCTTCCCCTCTCACCTAGGGTTGGTTGTTGTCTTCACGATTTCTCACTGAGATGATCTTCTGGGTCTGGTCACTCTGACGATACTTGCCACGAGTTCCAAAGAGCTGGAGATGCTGTTGAAGAAGGTGCAAAAGCAGAGACAGCAAGCTTTGGCCCCTCTTTGCACACTCCTTGAAGATTCTGTGGTCTGTATCCAAAGTTAACATCAGGCTGGGGCAGGAGATCTAATGAGGATGCAACTTTCCATGTTTGGATGTCGCAGAACATGTTTTTGAACCTTCAACTATCAAGTGCTGTCCTTGTCATACTATACCTCTGGCTTTCTACTGAGCTGGTACCATCCAGTCTGCATAGCATTCTTCTAACAAAGCAGGTTTGCTGAAGGAGTAAATAAAAGTTTGTTCTGAAAGAATGTGGCTGTTAGCACCTGGTCAGGTTGTTCCAGCCTGTCTGGTTTTGACAGGAAGTTGATTGTTGAAGACCATACTTCGTGAATACTATCCGTTCCAACTCAGCAGTTTGCAAATTGCACAGTCAGGCTAAGCTTGGACTTGGCTTCGACATTTTCATTTTTAACCATGCACATGAAAACTTATCAATATGCCTGTAGTGATACTGGAGGTCATGGGTCACCTGAACACACTCCCTGACAAACTTCACTAAGTGGTGCTGGAAGTATTTATTACTCCAGTAATGAATGGGACATTCCCCCTGTCAAACTTCA
>NW_025981824.1:0-5202 GCF_021869965.1 Rhincodon typus | reverse complement strand
TGGGATGCGGTAGGGGGAGGGGAGATTTTGAAGCTTGTGAAATCCACATTGATACCATTGGGCTGCAGGGTTCCCAAGCGGAATGTGAGTTGCTGTTCCTGCAACATTCGGGTGGCATCGTTGTGGCACTGCAGGAGGCCCAGGATGGACATGTCGTCTGAGGAATGGGAGGGGGAGTTGAAATAGTTCGCGACTGGGAGGTGCAGTTGTTTATTGCGAACCGAGCATAGGTGTTCTGCAAAGCGGTCCCCGAGCCTCCGGATGGTTTCCCCAATGTAGAGGAGGCCACAACGGGTACAGCGGATGCAGTATACCACATTGGCAGATGTGCAGGTGAACATCTGCTTGATGTGGAAAGTCTTCTTGGGGCCTGGGATGGGGGTGAGGGAGGAGATATGGGGGCAGGTGTAGCACTTCCTGCGGTTGCAGGGAATAGTGCCGGGTGTGGTGGGGCTGGAGGGGAGTGTGGAGCGGACAAGGGAGTCACGGAGAGAGTGGTCCTGCTGGAAAGCAGATAAGGGTGGGGAGGGAAAAATGTCTTTGGTGGTGGGGTCGGATTGCAGATGGCGGAAGTGTCGGAGGATGATGCGTTGGATCCGGAGGTTGGTGGGGTGGTACGTGAGGACGAGGGGAATTCTTTTTTGGTTGTTATTGCGGGGACGGGGTGTGATGGATGAGTTGCAGGAAATGCGGGAGACACGGTGGAGGGCGTTCTCGACCACTGAGGGGGGGAAGTTGCGGTCCTTGAAAAACGAGGACATCTGAGATGTATGGGAGTGGAATGCCTCATCCTGGGAGCAGATGCGGCGGAGGTGAAGGAATAGGGGATGGCATTTTTGCGGGAAGGTGGGTGGGAGGAGGTGTATTCTAGGTAGCTGTGGGAGTCGGTGGGCTTGAAATGGATATCGGTTTCTAGGTGGTTGCCCGAGATGGAGACAGAAAGGTCCGGGAAGGAGAGAGAGGTGTTCGAGATGGTCCAGGTGAACTTAAGGTTGGGGTGGAAGGTGTTGGTGAAGTGGATGAATTGTTCGAGCACCTCGTGGGAGCACGAGGCGGCGCCGATACAGTCATCAATGTAACGGAGGAAGAGGTGGGGTTTAGGGCCAGTGTAGGTACGGAAGAGGGATTGTTCCACGTAACCTACAAAGAGGCAGGCGTAGCTTGGGCCCATGCGGGTACCCATGGCCACCCCCTTTGTCTGTAGGAAGTGGGAGGAATTGAAAGAGAAGTTGTTGAGGGTGAGGACAAGTTCGGCTAAGCGGATGAGGGTGTCAGTGGAGGGGGACTGGTCGGGCCTGCGGGACAGGAAGAAGCGGAGGGCTCTTAGGCCATCTGTATGGGGAATGCAGGTGTATAGGGACTGGACGTCCATGGTAAAGATGAGGTGTTGGGGACCGGGGAATTGGAAGTTCTGGAGGAGGTGGAGGGCATGGGTGGTGTCACGGACGTAGGTGGGGAGTTCCTGGACCAAGGGGGAGAAAATGGAGTCCAGATAGTTGGAGACAAGTTCAGAGATAGTAGGAACTGCAGATGCTGGAGAATCCGAGACAACAAGGTGCAGGGCTGGATGAACACAGCAGGCCAAGCAGCATCATAGGAGCAGAAAGGCTGACGTTTCGGGCCTAGACCCTTCATCAGAAAAAGATAAGTTCGGTGGGGCAGGAGCAGGCAGAGACAATGGGTCGACCAGGGCATTCAGGTTTGTGGATTTTGGGAAGGAGATAGAAGCGGGCGGTGCGGGGTTGGGGAACAATGAGGTTGGAGGCCATGGGTCGGAGGTCACCTGAGGTGATGAGGTTGTGGATGGTTTGGGAGATGATGGTTTGGTGCTCGGGAGTGGGGTCATGATCAAGGGGGCGGTAGGAGGAGGTGTCGGAGAGTTGGTGTCTGGCCCCGGCGATGTAGTGCGCCATACTACAACAGCGCCTCCCTTGTCCGCGGGTTCTATGGTGAGGTTGGGATTGGAGCGGAGGGCTGCATGTTCTGCAGGGGAGAGGTTGGAGTGGGTGAGAGGGGTGGAGAGTTTGAGGTGATTGATGTCTCGACGGCAGTTGGAGATGAAGAGGTCGAGGGAGGGTAAGAGGCCTTGGGGTGGTGTCCAGGAGAAGGGGTCAGTCGAGGGAGGGTTAGGCTCACGGTTGAAGAAGTAAGCATGGAGGCGGAGGCGGCGGAAAAACTGCTTTATGTCCAAACATGACCGGTATTCGTTGATGTGTGGGTGGAGGGGGACAAAAGTAAGCCCTTTACTGAGGACTGACCGTTCGTCCTCAGTAAGGGGGAGGACTGGGGGGATGGTGAAGACTTGGCAGGGCTGGGTGCTATGCAATGCGCCGACAAGACTCTTCCATTTTTTGAAAAAAAAAACAGCAGCAGTTCTTACCTGCAGGCTTGCATCAATTATCATGAGAGTTCTAAGGTTAAAAATCTAGCTGAAAATGGTAATTGTAATCCCCCGAAATTGTTTTAGACTAAATGGCTGATAGAAATTTTTAAGATTTAGTACCACAATATTAGATACTGTTTCACCTCTCTTAACTCTCTTTGAACTTAAGCTAGCATAGACATAGCAGCTTTCATTTTCATTATGGTTTGAAGTAGACACAAACCTGTTGACATGCTGTGTGGATATTCCAGACATTTGAGAATCTGAGGCCTCTTTCAAATAATCCCAGTAAACTAAAAACCTAGAGTAATACAAAACAGGGTGGCATGGTGCCTCAGTGGTTAGCACTGCTGCCTCACAGTGACAGGGACCTGGGTTTGATTCCACCCTTGGGTGACTGTCTGTGTGGAGTTTGCACATTCTCCCTGTGTCTGCGTGGGTTTCCTTTGGGTGCTCTGGTTTCCTCCCACAGTCCAAAGATGTGCAGGTTAGGTGGATTGGCCATTCTAAATTTCCCATAGTGTTTCGGAATGTGTAGATTGGTTGGGTCTGGGTGGGATGCTCTGAGGCTCAGTGTGGATTTGTTGGGCTGAAGGGCCTGTTTCCACACTGTAGGGATTCTATGAATCTTATGAGGACCTGAATGGCTACAGTGAGGAAATATGGCAGATTTGCATGAGTACCCGTGAAGACAATCTCAATGCCTGGAACAACACTGAATCTTTCAACTAAGTTCCAGGCATTGCAGCTAAAAACTGACTATTAAACGGGATGATTTCTTGTTAATAACCTTATTAACTGCACAGCTCTGCTTATTAATACACAACTTTCAATCCAACCACTTGTCACAAGCAAACTGGCAATGAGATTTCTCAATATGCAAGTCAGAGCAGGTAATTGGTGACTTCAGCTCACTGTTTGCTGCAATGTTGGACACCAGACATCATCTCAGGGCACACTCCAACTGGCACCAGCCACATGTACCCTATATTCACAGAAATTGGCATCTGAAATGCCAGTTGCTAAGAATCATCATGGTACACCTCCAATCCACTTATATTATGCTTCTGAACTTCAAAGCTGCACTTTGGGCTGCAATGGCTTCTATCACTGTAATGTTGTAGCAAGGACACTTTTCACTCAGAGACATGCAGCCAGTTGATGGGCTGGACCAGGTTGCATCTCCAGTCTGTTCACTTGCTGTCTCAGCACACAATTTGTGCCAACCTGGATGCTCACTATGTCTTGCCTTTTTGAGCCTTGCCCTCAGCCAGAGGTAACAGGCTCACAGTACTGCCATATTGCCTTGCTATTTAATGCAGACACAAAGCAGGGAGATCCTTGACAACAAGGTGCAGGGCTGGATGAACACAGCAGGCCAAGCAGCATCATAGGAGCAGAGAGGCTGACGTTTCAGGCCTAGACCCTTCATCAGAAAAAAGGTTAGGGTTAGGGTTAGGGTTAGGGTTAGCCCTAACCCTATCGCAGGGAAATCCTTGCCATGTTTGTCAGTGGTCTTCAGTTAAGTCAAGGGAGATAGCCTTTGTTCAGGGGGGTTCCTGGCAGAGTAAGTAAAGGGCAGCTTCCAGTATTCATTGCAGGGGCCTCAGCACAGTCCATTAACTGCTCAGGGTATTCAGAGTCAGCCTTCTCTCCAAATAAAGCATGAGGAACCAAATATTGGGCAGCCCACCACCCATCTTGACTCTTTCTGCCTGATTGTAGGCTGTTTTCTTCATGGAAAAGAGACAGGTAACATGGGAGATGGAAATGGGTACCAGGGTTTTATTTTTGCTGCAGATGGGGATGTGTCCTGAGTGAGTGAGTTGGAGTGTAGAGAACATATCAGATTAGTGCTGTAAGGGTTGGGGTGGGTGACAGAAAGTGAGGTAAAATGTTGTAAGCAATCATGATGATGGTAAAGTATAATCCTTGGTTGAAAGTGGATGCAGTGGCAGAGACAGAGTGAGTGAGATGCATCGGAGACAAGATGATGGCATTTATACTTGCAGGGTAGAGAAGTTAATTGACCTTCTTCCTGAATTGCTGTGCAATCCTTCAGATGGTTGAGACTGCACTGACCCATGTGGCAACCTTGGACTAGGCTGGCATAGTCTGTCACAGCTTCCACTGCCAGTACTGGGGAACAGCATATCCTGAGTCCCCATCCTCCAGAACCTGCTAACCATTGACCTCAAAGTAGAGCAGCAATTGCCTATATGCCATGTGAAGCCCAGTGTCCCTGCCCAGTGAAGTGGTTGAAGCTACCCTGCTAAATGTTTTTCAGGCAAGGCTAGATAAATTTTTGAACAGTAAAGGAATTAAGGGTTATGGTGAGTGGGTGGGTAAGTGGAGCTGAGTCTCAAAAAGATCAGTCATGATCTTATTGAATGGCAGGGCCAGATGGCCTATTCCTGCTCCTAGTTCTTATGTTCTTATGTTATGTGCTGGAAAAATGTTAGGAACCATGCTAGTCAACTCTTGACTGATAGTGCTTGTCCAAGCATTGAACAGCACAGTATATCATTAATATTCATAACCTATGCTGCATAGATATTGTGCAATATTTATAATCTGATGCCAACAATGGACATTATTATTTTTCTAGGACCTTTATGATTGATGAGTTAATTGATGAACTTTGAAAAGGTAAAATAACGAGGAGTATTGAGAAGGTAGGGTTAAAAAAAGGCGGGGTGGGGGCTGGTAATAATAAGAACTGAAACAAGATTAGTTCATTTGCCAAGCATTTCTCTAAAATAAAAACTGCAGATGCTGGAGTTCTGAAACACACAAAAAGGAATTGCTAGAGAAACTCA
>NW_025981823.1:0-5202 GCF_021869965.1 Rhincodon typus | reverse complement strand
AGAAAGCTTTAGGGTTTTCCTTGATCCTACCTGCTAAAGACTTCTCACGTCCCCTCCTGGCTCTTCTTAGCTCTCTCTTTAGGTCCTTCCTGCCTAACTGAGCCTTCACGCCTCATCTCTTTATCCATGGAACAAGGAGATGCAAATATGGAACAGTTGAGTTGGATGAACTTATCATTTACTAAATTTTAGAGAAGTGAGATGCAACCTCTGGTTCATTATGGCTGGTAGTAGGGAATAAAACAACCAACGCGATTGGTGCAAGAGAAAGTGCAGTACTGAGGGCAGGCAGGCATAAGCAAAGCAGCTGGTAGGGAGCTGGAGAAAAGTTATACACACCCTCACTTCCAGCAGAGGGCACTGCACTGCCTAGATAGCTGATTATTATAGCTGCAAGATCCCATTGTTTTTCATTAACTTATCCTCTCCCATCAGTTTCTTAGCTTTTCACACTGTACCGATTGGAACGAGGTCAGCCAGGAGGATGTCATAGAATATGAGCTGCCCGATTGGGGCTGTTAACCTGGTCCAATCAGGGAGTCCTGGCTGACAGATATAAACAGGAGTGTTGGGGGTTCTGTTGCCTCTAGGAGCCGGTTCTGAGGAAGCTGGACCAGAGTCAAGTACGGTGCGCGTGTAAATAAGGGGTTTGTACCATTGTATGAGACTGCCATTTGAGGTCTTGTCAGCCTGTGCAATTTTCCAGCTGATGATGGAGAACATTTTAAAAGGTCTACCCCAGGTCGCCATTTATCTAGATGACAGTCTAATAACTGGAAAGACCAATAAAGAGCGTTTAGAGAACTTAGATATAGTGCTTATGTTTCTCCAAGATGGGGCCATGACTTAGGAGGGAAAATTGCATGTTCCAGGCACCTCAAGTGATCTAGTGAGCCACAGAGTCAACAAGACCAGGTTACACCCATTGGAAGACAAAGCGAATGCAACCAAAGGTGCCCAGGCTCCCATATCTGTACTAGAGCTTAGGTCTTTCCTTGGGCTGGTGAATTATTATGGAGAATTTATACATAACTTGGCCTCCATCCCAGCACCCTTACATTTGGTATTGAAAAAGGGTCAGCCTTGGAAATGGTCTCATATCCAAGATGTAACCTTTAGGGAAGTGAAGGAGCAACTATCGTTGTAAGGCATAGGCACACCATGATCCCAAGCGAGATGCGGTGCTGACGTGCGATGCCTCCCCACACGGTATCCGGGTAGCGTAGGCTCACCAGTGGCCCAATGCAGGGGAATGCCCAATTGCTTCCTAGACCTTGGCTGATGCTGGATGAAACTATGCCCAGCTTGAGAAGGAAGGTTTGGTGGTCATCTTTGGTGTGAGAAAGTTCTACCAGTACCTTTACAGACATAATCTTGTAATTGTGATGGAGCACAAACCCCTGCGAGGGGTACTTAAAGAGCACAGGGCCATGCCGCCCATAGCTTCAGCTTGAATTCAAATGGTGGGCTCCTTTTCAGTTGTTTCAGCAGCGGGAGTCCAGGAGAAAGTGTGAGGGCAGCCTGGGAAGGTAAGCTTTTCGATTATAAAAGTCTTACCTCGCGTGACTGCGGCCTTTCAGTTGTTTCAGCGGCGGGAGTCTGGGAGAAAGCGCGAGGGCAGCCTGGGAAGGTAAGCTGCCACCCAATAATTTTGGGAGTTAACTAATAACGGAGACACTACGCAGGGAGTGTCTCCCACCCTTCCACCTCCTCTAACCTAATAATAACGACTAAGTGTGGTGAGCAGGTAAGCTATTTGCATTTTTTTTCCTCATCCCTTTGTTATCTTTCGGGGTGGTCACCTAGACGCCAAATCATCTGGGAGCGAGTCAGAAGGCAAAGCCGGAGTCTGTTTGAGTATATAACGGAGTAAACTTACTGGTGCAGAGAACACTGCGAAACTAAAAAAAACTAATTAATTTTAAATAATTAACTAAGTAGAGATGGCAGGCCAGGTGATGTGTTGTAGCTGTACGATGTGGGAGTTAGCTGATCCCATTGAGAACGGCAGTGACCACATCTGCAGCAAGTGTTGGCTGCTTGAGGAGCTCCGGCTCAAAATTGATGAGCTGGAATCCGAACTCCAAACACTGCGGCACATCCGGGAGGGGGAGAAATACCTGGATGCTGTGTTCCAGGAGGCAGTCACACCTGGTAGATTAACTAATGTTAATTCGATCGGCAGGCAGGGACAGCAGTGTGTGACTGCGAGTGAGGCAGGTAGAGGGACCCTGCAGACAGGAACACAGGAGCTGCAGCCCTTGACATTGTCCCACAGGTATGAGGCACTTGCTCCCTGCGTGGATGAGGAGCAGGGCTGCAGGAAGGATGAGTCAACTGACCATGGCACCATGGTCCAGGAGGCCATTCAAAAGGGGGGAGCAAAAAGACAGATTGTAGTTGTAGGGGATTCCATCATCAGGGCGATAGACAGTATCCTTTGCGAGCAGGATAGAGAATCCCGCATGGTGTGTTGCCTGCCCGGTGCCAGGGTGCGAGATACCTCTGACCAGCTTGAGAGGATACTAAAGAGGAAGGGGGAGGATCCAGTTGTTGTGGTCCACGTAGGTACCAACAACATAGGCAGGACTAGGAAAAAAGACCTGTTTCGGGATTATGAAAAGCTAGGAACAAAATTAAAAAACAGGTCTTCAAGGGTCATGGGAGACAACAAGGTGCAGGGCTGGATGAACACAGCAGGCCAAGCAGCATCATAGGAGCAGAGAGGCTGACGTTTCGGGCCTAGACCCTTCATCAGAAAAGGGGGAGGGGAAGGGGGTTTTGAAATAAATAGGGAGAGAGTGGGAGGCGGATAGAAGAGGGATAGAGGAGAGGATAGGTGGAGAGGAAACAAACAGGTCGAAGAGGCGGGGATGGGGCCAGGAAAGGTGAGTGTAGGTAGGGAGTTAGGAAGGGGATAGGTCAGTCCAGGGAGGACGGACAGGTCAAGGGGGCGGGATGAGGTTGGTCGGTAGGAGATGGAGGTGCGGCTTGAGGTGGGAGGAGGGGATAGGTGGGAGGAAGAACAGGTTAGGGAGGCAGGGACGAGTTGGACTGGTTTTGGGATGCGGTGGGGGGAGGGGAGATTTTGAAACTTGTGAAATCCACATTGATACCATTGGGCTGCAGGGTTCCCAAGCGGAATATGAGTTGCTGTTCCTGCAACCTTCGGGTGGCATCGTTGTGGCACTGCAGGAGGCCCAGGATGGACATGTCGTCTGAGGAATGGGAGGGGGAGTTGAAATGGTTCGCGACTGGGAGGTGCAGTTGTTTGTTGCGAACCGAGCGTAGGTGTTCTGCAAAGCGGTCCCCGAGTCTCCGCTTGGTTTCCAATTGCTGCCCGAGCCACATGCAAATTGGCATAGGGAGGTGAGGATCAGGGAAGTAAACACGTGGCTAAAAGAGTGGTGTGGGAAAGAGGGTTTCCTTTTCATGGGGCACTGGCATCACTTCTGGGACAGGAGGGATCTATACCGCTGGGATGGACTCCACCTGAGCAGGGCTGGGACCAGTGTTCTGGCGAAAAGGGTAAATAGGGTGGTTAATAGGACTTTAAACTAGTAAGTAGGGGGGAAGGGAGAAGTGAGCGTAGAGGGAGAATAACAATTAATGTAAGGCAAAGCAGCAGGTTAGCAGGTGATGAGGAAGCTTCAACTCCATTGAAAATTAGGAAAAAAGTTAAAGGGAAGGAGAACTCAAGAGCTGTTAGTAATGGAGGTAATAGGACCCCAAAAGAAGGTGCAAAAACTGGCATAAGGGCACTTTATCTGAATGCTCGGAGCATTCGAAACAAGGTGGATGAGTTGACGGTGCAAATCATGGCAAATGGGTATGATTTAGTGGCCATTACAGAGACATGGTTACAGGATGGTCATGACTGGGAGTTAAATATCCAGGGGTATCAAACTGTTCGGAAGGACAGACAGGAAGGTAAGGGAGGTGGTGTTGCTCTGATTTTTAAGGATGATATCAGGGCAGTAGTGAGAGATGATATAGGTTCTACTGAACAAAATGTTGAATCCATTTGGGTGGAAATTAGGAATAGCAGGGAGGAGAAGTCACTGATAGGTGCGGTCTATAGGCCATCAAATAATGACATCGTGGTGGGGCAGGCAATAAACATAGAAATAGCTAATGCATGTAAAAATGGTACAGCAATTATCATGGGGGATTTTAATCTACATATCGATTGGTCAAACCAGGTCGGTCATGGAAGCCTTGAGGAGGGGTTCATAGAATGCATCCGCAATAATTTCCTTGAACAATATGTAATGGACCCTACAAGGGAGCAAGCTATCCTAGATCTAGTCCTGTGTAATGAGACAGGAATGATTAATGATCTCACAGTTAGGGATCCTCTCGGAAGGAGCGATCACAGTACGGTCGAATTTAAAATACAGATGGAGCGTGAGAAGGTTAAATCCAGTACCTATGTCCTGTGCTTAAACAAAGGAGACTGTGAAGGAAGGAGGGAGGAGTTAGCTAATGTAGAATGGGAGCAAAAACTTTATGGTGGGTCAATTGAGGAACAGTGGAGGACTTTGAAAACGATTTTTCACAGTGCTCAGCAGAAGTATATTCCAGTGATAAGGAAGAACTGTAGGAAAAGAGAGAGCCAGCCATGGATGTCTAAGGAAATAAAGGAAAGTATCAGATTGAAAAAAAACACATACAAAAAAGCAAAGATTAGTGGGAAACTAGTAGACTGGGAAATCTCTAAAGGCCAACAGAAAGCCACAAAAAAAGTTATAAAGAAAAGTAAGATAGATTATGAGAGTTAACTAGCTCAGAATATAAAAACAGGCAGCAAAAGTTTCTATAAATATGTAAATCGTAAAAGAGTGGCGAAGGTAAACATTGGTCCTTCAGAGGATGAGAAGGCCAATTTAATAACTGGGAATGAGGAAATAGCCGAGACATTAAACAGTTATTTCGTGTCAGTCTTCACAGTGGAAGACACAAATAACATGCCAACAACTAATGGCAAAAAGTTTATAGCAGGTGAGGACCCAGAAACTATCATTATCACTAAGGAGGCAGTGCCGGGCAAGCTAATGGGGCTAAAAGTAGACAAGTCTCCTGGCCCTGATGAGATGCATCCCAGGGTACTAAAAGAGGGGATGGGGGAAATAGCAAATGCACTAGTGATTATTTACCAAAATTCACTGGACTCTGGGGTGGTTCCCGCAGATTGGAAAACAG
>NW_025981822.1:0-5202 GCF_021869965.1 Rhincodon typus | reverse complement strand
TCTAGGCCCGAAACGTCAGCCTTCCTGCTCCTATGATGCTGCTTGGCCTGCTGTGTTCATCCAGCTCTACACCGTGTTATAACATAAAAGTGGAGACAGAATTACCCTTCATTAAGGTTTAAGTATCAATGAGATTGCCACTGAGAGTAAAAGGGTGGAATCATTATTTCTTATATTTGTAATAAGACAATTTCAAATAGTTCTAATACATTGTAATGTATTTAATGATTTGTTTTTTTTTCCATTCATCTGCAATAAACATTTATGTTCTTTGGTTAAAAGTACAGACTTCTTGTAAACACATTCAATGAATTATCACCACAACAAGTAAATAGCAAGAAAAAATGTATGGTGTGTCAATCAAGTTTCACTCAGGGATCTGACTTGTCAAATATTACCATCAGTTGGGTTAATAGCACACTAAAATAAAATCAGCATATGCTGGAAATGTTCAGTCATTTTGTCAGCATCTGTGGAGAGAAAAGTAGCGTTAATATTGCAGGCTGTGACCTTTCATCAGATGAACTTCTCAGATCGCATGAAAATTACATGGGGTCTGACATGTTAATTCCATTTTTCTTTTGATAGATGCTGACTGAGCTTCTGAGCATTTCAAGAATTTTCTGTTTTATTTTCGATTTACAGCAACTGCAGTATTTTTCAGCTGAAATGGTTAACATTGCCCGATTTAAATAATTGTCCAATTTACAGTTAAGCAGTTTAATTGTCATGAACTATGCCCAAATGAGAGTTGACTTCTGAAAATATAAGAGGGATATTTATGCTGAATATTTAACACACCTTTAACAGAACCAATGAAACCTGCGAACCTTACCACTGTGAAGGACATGAGCAGCAATTTACATGGGATTACCACTACATGCACGTTCCACTCTAAGCCACACGTCATTTTAATTTGAAAGTATATCACTGTTCCTTCATTGTCATTGTGTCAATGTCTTGGAACTGTCTTTCTAACAGTAGAATTATGCAATGAATCTTGTTATCCAAGAATAGTGTATCTTTTGTAGATATTCTATGATGGCGTACTTCTACCACTGATCATTACATAAGACCAAGACAAAAGAGATTGGTGGTAGACAACAGTAACAAACAACCCTTATCTGTACAGCAAACTGGTAGAGTTTGCAAATCGCACAAGGCACCAGGAGTAGTCATCTGGAATAATACTACATGGCTGCAGGGCTGTACATCTGACACACACCAACAGGAGAAGAGATCCAGAAAATTCAGAAGAAAAGAAGACAAATCAAGCAACTGAGCATTCCACTTAGAAGTGTTAGCTTTAAGAAGGCACAGACAGTCAGTCACCTGCTGGAATGTGAATACCAACAGAGAGAGAGGCCATTGAAGCAGCAAGCTCAGCACTCCAAGTCAAAACTTCGTTCAGAAGCTGATAAAAGGCACTGGAAAAAAAGTATGGTCTGAGGAAAACAGTGAAACACCAGCCACATTTACAGCCCTTTGGGAAGGAGGCTCTGTGATGAGTAATGGAAGACTCCATGGGGTAAGGTTAGTGATTCCTAAGGAAAATAAAAACTTTCGGAAAACCAACATGAAGTCCAAAAGGGAAAGGCAAAAGCATGTAACAAGTGTCCTCACATCTCGCACTGTCATTCAGCTCCATGAGACAATGCTGCAAGGAAAAGTGAAAGGATCAGAAAAAGAATTTAAACCGGGGTTACAGAATCAGGAAGGCCTCAGAATTTGTTTAAGCTGAAAATGAACAAATTTAAAGAAATCTTGCTGAAGGGCCCAATAGTAAAGGAAAAATTAAATATCTGAAAGGACTATAGCTGAATAATTATCCTGTGATTTTGTTGCAAGAATGTAATTTATATTTTTGGCCAGGCAAGGTGAGAAAACATTCATTTTGCTTGGGAAGATACAAGAAGATTCCATCTTGGCTACATAAAATACGAAAACATTGGAAAGATAAGGAACCACTACCTTGATCATTGAAAAGTGGGAAAAGCAAGGAAAAGGCAGGAAAACCCAGTAAGCAATCCAGAGATACAGTATTACAAAAAACAGATTTTAAAATTTTTATAAGCCATGAATCAATATTGACTTGCCAGTAATACAATTTAAAGCTTTATTGAGGAATTCAATAATCACACAGTCATGCTGGTTTGAAGAAGAGTGGCAAACAATGGGAATGCTGCATAGAGTCTAATAAGCTCTACAGTATATCAATTCAAAGTAGCAATCTGGAATGTAAGAGCACAAGTTTAAGGACAGCATAATTTAAGTAAATTGGGATGATACTTATTTAAATTACTTATAAAATAATAAGACTAATCAGTACTGGAAAACAAATGGAAAAACAATATTCCAGCAGTTTCAGATGGACTATACAGTACTTAAGATTGGACTTCATGGAAGCGACAGTTCTTAAGATATAGCATTGCCTCGAAATCAAATGTAGCATGCAAATGTAGGACATCATTAAAGAGCTTCAGAAAATGAGAAGTTTATGCACACAAATGCTTTAATATGTTACAGCAATCTCCTTTTGGAAGGAGAGCCTAGGAATTCACTCGGAAAACAGGTAATTCAAACATACTGGGATTTACAGTTCTTATCAATGGACATCCTGGTAAATTTAAGTTCGATACAAACGCTTAGGTCACAGTCCTAACAGACCAGTTACCATGGATGAAGAAGCAGAAGCTATATGGCATTAACTATAAGCTATATGGCATTGGTGGAACAACTGTAAAGAGCGGCGGAACGTTACAAGATATATATCAACACACAACCGTAAGACAATTGAAAATGCGTACATAGAAATCCAATCAACACTCCTCACTTTTGAGCCAGCGGGCATATTTGAAATGACAACTTCCTTAAGAGGTCAGTTGGAATCCCGCTAGTTAATAGAGAGCAACTGCTCCAAAAATAAACAATTGATGAATCACTGGTAATCAGTAGAAGTAGAAGCCAGTGGAAGATTTCATAAGGCTTCCTGGATTCTGGACAGAACCCAAAAGGAAGAAAGAATCTGTTGAGATTAGCTATGGATGGCATCAAAGAAATGTTTCATATGATTGGGAAGAAATAGTAGGAAATCAGTGGCATGGAAAATAAATAGATTTATGCCAGTTACTCCAATCTACATGTATGATGATCTATATTAGTATGTTACATATTGTATCTCCAATCTAGAATTCTTTAAAAAGTGATTTTAAACTATGTAATGACGTTTCCTAATAAAAACAAAAGTAATGTGATATTTCAAAACTATCTACAATGGATATTGCCACACAATGAAACATTGCATAAATTATTCAATTTACTTAATCACTGATACCTAATTTAATCCCTATAATTTTCAATCCCATTTCTTGCTAGATAATTGGCCAACTTCTTTTAAAAGATCAATGAAATAATTAACACTGATGGAAGTCTATTGCACACATCAGTTTCTTTGAGGAAAAAGTATTCCTAAGAAGCTCTAGGTTTTAATACTTTAATCTTGCAACCATAATTTAAGGTTACAAAAAATATATTTATGTCTATCCATCACTGTAATCACGTTAAACATTCAAAACCTATCACCTCTCAATCTTCGAGCATTTGGTGTAAATAAATTTGTGTATAAGTACATCTCTGGAATGCTGCACCTCCTTGAAGAGACAAAAAGGTATGTGGAGAGCCTGGGTCGATTTTGAGATAATGTCTTAGTGTAAAATGGGTGAAATGACTATCCTTTTTTTTCATCTCTTCCTATTTTTATTTCTGTAACTTAAAGAGATTTAAACGAGCCAGCCAATTGAAGCATTCAAGATGATATTGGATGATTATTTAGATAGAAATAATGGACAAGAATATGGGGTAATATGGGGTAATTGGTAGTAGGTAATGATGATCATTTGAAATGCCAGTGCAAACATGATGGGCCAAATGGCCTCCTTCTACGCTGTAACACTTCTATGATTCTATGACTTGTTGCTATTCATTTTACATTATTCTATGAAGTAACTTCATGTGCATGGTTCATACCACAGAAGTGCTTTTTCAGAATCCCTTTAGTGAGCTGCACAATGCTCAAATGATACTTTAGACCTCATTAGATTTGCATGCATCTGCCATGCAAAAGTTCCCAAGTAAAGACATCAGTTGGAAACCGATGTTTGAATTCCCAACAGCCATCTTTTTTTAATTCTCCTAGGCTCCTAAAGTAAGTGCATTCAATTGCAGCAGAGTAAAAGCACTACTGGAGTTCCCTAAATAAAAGATGTCAATGTACGGTTGTATATGTAAGAGGCACATAAGAGCTGGATATTTATGAAGTATTCCAGTTCAAGTTTACATTGAGATTGACAGGTTGAACTCATGTTGCACAGCAGCCATTTATAACACCCTGGAATATCGGGAAAAGTAACCAACATTCCATCCCCTGCAAGTCACTTCCCCTTTTCAATATTGTAGATTAGTTTCATTCTCAGATATCGTCTGCAATCATCTGAGAGGTTCCCACAGTATAGAAACCTGAAGCCATTGTGACCTTCACTACCAGGACTTCAGCAAATTACACAGCTCATCACTGTCTTCAGAGTGAATGAAAAGCACTCAACTAGGTCTCAGCAACAACAACAAATTGCATTTATACAACACCTTTAATGCACTATATTCTACCAAAGCATTTTACAGGAACGTTATCAAACAGCTGAGTTACACAAGGAGGTAGTAGGGCAAATGTACAAAATGATCAGAGTTATAGATAGAGTAGACAGCCTCTCTATAGGGTGGCGGTAGCTATTACAAGGGGGCATAGTTTTAAAATGAGTGGAGGTAGATATAGGGGAGACGTCAGAGGTAGGTTCTTTACTCAGAGAGTAGTAAAGGTGTGGAATGCATTGCCGAAGAGGGTAGTGGAGTCGGCCTCATTAGGAGCATTTAAGCAGCTATTAGATAGGCATATGGATGATAGTATAAGGTAGGGGTGGAAGGTAGATAGATCTTAGATTTAGGGTAAAAGTTGGGCATAACATCGTGGGCCAAAGGGCCTGTACTGTGCTGTACTGTTCTATGTTCTGTGTTCTATATACAAAAATAGTATTTTTAAGGACAAATGCTGCTTGGCCTGCTGTGTTCATCCAGCTCTACACCTTGTTGTCTCTACTACTTCTGACGAGATAGTAGGAACTGCAGATGCTGGAGAATCTGAGATAACAA
>NW_025981821.1:0-5203 GCF_021869965.1 Rhincodon typus | reverse complement strand
CATCTTGTTACCCTAGGATTTAGCATTCAGTTTGAGATGGAGGAACTTAGGTTAGGAAACAACTGTGCCAAGCTTAAATAAGAACCATGAGGTCAAGCAGCCAAAAGTTAAGGAGGTCAGCTTTAGGTCAGTCTTAAAGGAGGAGGGAGAGGTGGAGGGGCAGAACGGCTCGGGAACGAGATATAGATGATGGACTGAACCCAATACTTTCCTCAGCTGCATGGTTCCATGCCACGGGAGGTTGTGTAATAATCTAGGGAGATGACACTCGGATTTTAAGGGGAAATTGTGATGGACTGAAACAATATTGGAAATTTTCTTTGAAATACAAAGTTAAAGGTGTTATCCTTTGATTTTCTGAATACTTAACAATCTAGACAGCGAAAGAGGAATTGCAGTGCTCCTACCTCTATATACATTCAGAGTAACTCCTGTTCTGTTCTGAACCTGTTTCTGGTCCTTTACATTTTCTGTCCAGTCCCTGTAATAATCAAAGAAAGTAGCTCACAGCTGTCAACTGGTATCGGGAGATCTGAATGGGCAGTGCTCAAGGCAGAGAGCAACAATGTTGCTTCTTGTCTGTTGATAATAATACATGTAATTTTAACCCTGTGCACTTTGTTTTTAAGTCAATGTCATGAAGCTTTCAGTGACAGGCAGCAGGAAGAAATTCAATCCAAATGCTCTAGAGACTTACAGAAGATAAAACCTTGGAAAGTACCATTATGTTCAGTTATTGAGAAGGCATCTGTGCTTTGTTTCTTTGAATAGTATAATTCTCTGGTTAACAGTAACTGAGTGAAAGGCAGGTTTCCTGAAGAATCATCAATATGATGTGCCTGGACATGGGCAAAGGTCATTGAGAATGAAAGGGCATTAAGGGTCATTGAGGGAGTTTGAATTGCTTCTTCAAAGGATCATATATTGAAGCACTTATTATGTCTTGGGGTCAGTTATGCACTTGAAGCTAAAGCCATGAATTTAAATCATCATCCAAAAAGTATTACACAGTATGGAGACTACAATGGCTTAAGAAATGTGAATGTCAGAAGTCACACAACACCAGGTTATAGTCCAATAGGTTTATTTGAAAACACAAGCTTTCGGAGCATGGCCTGACGAAGGGGCTATGCTCCAAAAACTTGTGATTTCAAAGAAATCTATTGGATTATAACCTGGTGTCATGTGATTTCTGACTTTGCCCACCCCAGTCTAACACCAGCACCTCTACATTAAGAAATGTCACATAGTGCAACACGTTACTCAAATTACATTTGATAGCAGTTGTCCTTTAAAATGTGCATGGGATACATCTAGTGAAAGATCTAGAACATAGAACATATAACATAGAATATGGAACAGTATAGCACAGTACAGGTCCTTCGGCCCACGACGTTGTGCCAACCTATTAACCTCCTCTAAGATCAAAACTAACCTGCATACCCTACATTTTACTATCATCCATGTGCCTATCCAAGAGTCGCTTAAATGTCCCTAATGTATCTAATTCAACCACCACCGCTGGCAGCACATTCCACACACCCACCACTCTCTGTGTAAAGAATGTACCTCTGACATCTCCCCTATACCTTCCTCCAATCACCTTAAAATTATGCCCCCGCGTAACAGTCATTTCTGACCTGGGAAAAAAGTCTCTGGCTATCCACTCTATCTATGCCTCTCATCATCTTGTATATCTCTATCAAGTCACCATCCTTCTTTGCTCCAATAAGAATACCCCGAGCTCCCTCAACCTTTCCTCATAAGACCTGCCCTCCAGTTCAGGCAGCATCCTGGTAAATCTCCTCTGCACCCTCTCTAAAGCTTTCACATCCTTCCTATAATGAGGCGACCAGAACTGAACACAATCTTCCAAGCGTGGTCTAACCAGAGTTTTACAGAGCTGCAGCATAACCTCGTGGCTCTTAAACTCAATCCCCCTGCCTATGAAAGCCAACACACCATACACCTTCTTAACAACCATTAAATTTTCTGAAGAAGGGTCCTGACCCGAAACGTCAACTTTCCTGCTCCTCTGATGCTGCCTGGCCTGTTGTGTTCCTTCAGTTCCACACTGTTATCTATAAAGGACAGAGCAGATTTTTTTTTTTTTTTTAAGAATTAGAATCCCTACAGTGTGGAAACAGGCCCTTCGGCCCAACAAGTCCACACCGACCCTCAGAGCATCCCACCCAGATCCATCCCCCTATGACCCACCTAATATACACCCTCTACCTCCCTGAACACTACAGGCAATTTAGCATGGCCAATCTGCCTAACCTGCACATCTTCGGACTGTGGGAGGAAACCGGAGCACCCGGAGGAAACCCACGCAGACACAGGGAGAATGTGCAAACTCCACACAGACAATCGCCCGAGGCTGGAATCGAACCCAGGTCCCTGGCGCTGTGAGGCAGCAGTGCTAACCACTGAGGCACCATGTTAATCAAGCCATGAGGTTTTTATTCAATCAAGGTTTATGGTGTCACTGCTGAACCACCATTTATCGTCTGTCCTTAATTAAGAATAAAAAGATCATAAGAACTAGGAGCAGGAGTAGGCAATTCAGTCCATTGAGCCTGATTTGCCATTTGACAGTACGGCTGGAGATAAGAAACAGTAAATGTAAGAATTCAATGCATCATTCTCCGCCACTTCCGCCACCTGCAATCTGACCCCACTACCAAGGGCATTTTTCCCTCCCCACCCTTATCTGCTTTCCGGAGGGACCGCTGTCTCTGTAACTCCCTTGTCCTCTCCACACTCCCCACTAGCCCCACCACACCCGGCACCTTTCCCTGCAACTGCAGGAAGTGCTACAACTGCCCCTACACCTCCCCCCTCACCTCCATCCCAGGCCCCAAGAAAACCTTCCACATTAAACAGATGTTCAACTGCACATCTGCTAATGTGGTATATTGTATCCGCTGTTCCCGACGTGGCCTCCTCTATATCTGGGAAACCAAGCAGAGGCTTGGAGACTGCTTTGTGGAACACCTACACTCGGTTCACGACAAATGACAACACCTCCCAGTCGCGAACCACTTCAACTCCCCCTCCCACTCCTTGCACGACATCCTGGGCCTCCTGCACTGCCACAACAATGCCACCCGAAGGCTGGAGGAACAGCACCTCATATTCCGCTTGGGAACCCTGCAGCCCAATGGTCTCAATGTGGACTTTACAAGCTTCAAAATCTCCCCACCCCTGCCCTCATCCCAACATCAGACAATCTCGCCCCTGCCTCCTTGACCTGTCCATCTTCCCTCCCACCTACCCGCCCCTCCGTTCTCACTGACCAACCCCCATCCCAACTCCCTACCTATACTCACCTTTACTGGCTTCATCCCCGTCTCCTTGACCAGTCCATCTTTTCTCCACCTATCTGCTCCTCTGTCCACCTTCTATCATCGCCTCCCCCTCTTTCTATTTACTTCAGAGCCTCCTTCCCCTCCCCCATTTCTGAAGAAGGGTCCAGACCCGAAACGTCAGCTTTCCTGCTCCTCTGATGCTGCCTGGTCTGCTGTGTTCCTCCAGCTCCACACCTTGTTATCTCAGACTCCAGCATCGGCAGTTTCTACTATCTCTAAATGTAAGAAGTCACTTGCGGGAGCTGTTTTTAGACTCCCTAACAATAGTTACACTGTAGGACAGGATATACAAGAATAAGTAAATGGAGCATGTAAGAAAGGCACTGCAATAATAATGCATGATGTGGATCTACATATAGGTTGGACAAATCAAATTAGCAAAGGTAGGCTAGGATGTTCAGCATATGAAATATTTCCAGGACAGTTTCCTTTTGTAGTATGTTCTTCAGCCAACCAAATCTGGTAATGTGCAGTGTGTCAGAATTAATGAATGGTGTCTATGTGAAGGCACCCTTAGGCAGGAGTGATTTTAACATGATTGCATTTCACTTTTAATTTGAGGGAGAGAAGAATGGATCTAGGCCTAGTGTTTTAAACATAAACAAGGGTAATTATGAGGGTTTGAATATACAACTGGCTAAAGCAAGCGGGAAAATTAAGTAAAGGGATAGGTCAGTTTGGATGTGATAAACTTTCAAGAAGATTTTCCTGAATACTCAGAAAAGGGAGGGACAAGCCATCCATGGCTATTGAAGAAACTTAAAAGATTAGAGCAAATTGAAAGAACAAGAATCCAGTTGATAAAAAATGAGCGGCAAATTATAGGATTGGACAAAATATGAAGAACAGCAAAAAACGACTGAAGGACTTTTAAGGAGGGAAAAATTAGAGTATAAGAGTAATCTAGCTAGAAGAAATTTAAAAACAAATAGTTAAAGTTTTCACATATATTTAAAAAGGAAAACAGTAAGTAAAGTAAGCATTCGTCCCCCAGGCAGTGCATCTTGGGAATTATTATTGGCAAACATGGAAATGGCAAATGAACAGATATTTTGTAATTTGTCTCCATTGGAGAGTATGCATGTAACAGCTCAGAAATGTTCTGATATTTTGTAATTTGTCTCCATTGGCGAGTATGCACGTAACAGCTCAGAAATGTTCTGAGTCAGAAGATGGCAGTGACAGAGGAACTTAAATCAATTACAATCTCATTGGAGACAGGAGTGAGAAAGTGATTAGATATAAAATCCGACAAGTTCACAGGGGTCTTTAAAAAAGTGGCTGCTCAGATTGTCGATGCAATAGTTTTAATTTTCCAAAATTCTTTACAGTTGGAAATTGTCCTATCTGATGGGAACACAGTGAATATGACTCGTTTACTCAAAAAGGAGATTAGACACAGGCCAGAAACTACAGATTAGTTACCCTGATATACATCATTGAACAAAATGGAGACCTATGGATAGGTTAAGTGAGTGAGCAAAAATTGGGCAGATGGAATGTAATGTGGAGGTAGATAGAGTGCTGAGGCAGAGGTAGATGGATTCCTGACTAACAAAGTCAAAGGTTATTGTGGAGTCGGCCGCAATGTGGAGTTGTGAACAAAATCATGTCACCCATGAAATGGTGAAGGTGTCTTGAGGGGCCAAATGGCCTACTTGTACACTGAATTTGCCTACACTTAAGATCTCCTTTTAAATCTATGATTTCACATGTGTATAGACTGCAATATCGAGCAGTTCAAGTTTAATGACTTTGCCATCCATTTGCAAAGGATTCCCTGCAAGTATAAGAGATAACAAGACGTAGAGCTGGATGAACACAGCAGGCCA